>NC_141037.1:53165000-53187500 GCF_052040795.2 Danio rerio | reverse complement strand
GTATATATATGTATATGTATCATCAGATACTTTTTTACTCTTACTCGAGTAACTTTTAAGATTGTTACTTTTACTTTTACTCGAGTAAAAATTATCGCGAGTACTTGTACTTTTACTTGAGTACAGATTTTGGATACTCTACCCTCCTCTGCTACTACATCAATACTACAGTGTGACAAGCCATTCATTAACGCAGACTTGTAAATAATATAATGTACACACCGTTTAATGCACTTTGCTATAGTATGGTTCACAAACACACTAGTATTTACTCTGAATCTTGTGAGTGTTCATGTTTCTTTCCAACTTGTTTCTGGAAAGCCACTGGGATGCACAGTTTAGAGCAACTCATGTTAAACTCATATGGATTATGTAATTAAAGTTTTCAAACTTGTGTTGGAGCTTAACTCGGCAGGATTGTTGGCCCTGCAGAAACCCAATTGGATATCCTTGGAATAAAGTCAATGTTTTTCAACCTTGCTCCTGGAGGCGCACTAGATAAGGCACTTCCTTATCTGACCCATCCATTTCAGGTCTTGGAGACTTTACTAACGAGCTGATGAGCTGAATCTGGTATTTTTGATTGGGGAGATTCTGGAAATGTGCACCTCAGACTGAGAAACATTGACTTTTTTTTTCCAACTAGGGCCTAGTGCACACATACACAGGTTTTTATTTATTTATTTAAATATATATACACTAGTGGTTCTTTAGACCCTGACTTAGTATGGTTACTTTCACATACAAAAACACACATTGTGAAGCTCTGGTAAATGATTTAACCATAAATATAAAGTCATGCTGGCCAATCAGAAGCTTGAAAATAAAGACTCGCCTTTTTTAAAGTAGAGTATACAATCTGACATCAGTCAAAGGAGATAACTGAGGTACTTTTAGCCCCAACAAAGTGTTGCAAAAAGTTTGTTAAATGGAGATGGTGATGCGTTGAACAGCCTGTTCTGATGATGCAAGAGTTGCAGCTATGGCAGTTGAGAGGTCCACTCTTTTTGTTCCTTTTGAAGAAATTTCAGAGCCTAGTGAAATCAGTTTTACAAGTATATGTGCTTAATACTGCAAAATAGGCTTGATGTTAGAGTCACTGCTCCTGCCTTCGAGGGAAATAGGTGAACAGACTTTACTTGGACACATTGTGTGAACTATCTCTTTTAGACCACATGGTTTACATACAGGGGTGCATATATATATATATATATATATATATATATATATATATATTATTATTTTTTTTTTTATAGATACAGTACTAGTGAAGTACTCCTAAATACCCGATTTAATTCACTATGATGTGACTGCCATGCTTGCGTCTTGGATGAAGAACGTAAAGAAAAGTTGGTCTTTGTGTGCTTTACAGTCACCAGCTATCTAGCTACTGCAGATCGCTAGACAACATTCACTTTCACTCGGACTACAATTCTGTCATCATATGAACTACAACTCCCTTCAGGCACCACACACACACACCTGTTCTGATTACACATACAAAGCTGGGAGCTACTCAAGACTGATTACATGGACCATATAAACAGCACACACACTCACAGACTTTGTTGTTAACCTGTGAACACTACGAAGCGTTTTCCTTCCCTTGTTTTTTGTGCTAGTTTTCTAGACCACTTTTTTATTGACTTTTGCCGTTAGCCGCTTTAACCGATCTCTTCTCCTGTGACTCGTCTTCTCTTTCCGATTACCCTGTTTGATGCTGTTTGCTGCTGCATGGGACTGACTATTGTCTATCTGAACATTCTGCTTAAATAAAGACGCAGCATTTGGATCCTCATCCCTGTTGTCATGCACCAAGTTGTTAAAGTGTGCACACTGGAATAACATTATTAGTTACCTTTACTTAAAATAAGTGAGTAAACCTGTTGCCTTTACAACAATTAGTTGACTTTATGTAAAAAACTGAGTAAACCAATTGCCTTAGAAATTAAGGAAATTAACTACACTGAATAAAATGCTTTTCGTTTCATGATGTGAGTTTTTTCCTTAAAACAAACAAAATAATCTGCCAGTGGGGTGAGCAAAATAATCTTGTTTTTCCTTTTGAGATAAGATTATTTTGCTTACCCCATTGGCAGATTATTTAGCTTGTTATAAGGAAAAACACACTTTGTTTTGGCATATTATTTCTTAAAACAAGACATTGTGTTTTGCTTACCTGGAAAATGCTTCTTGATATAAAACTTTTTAGATATTTGGACTAGAAACAAGACAAAAAAAATAAAAATTAAAGTAAGCAAAGTACTTTTTGCAGTGTACATAATTATTGAAAGTTAAATGAAAAGATGCAATGTTACAATGAAAAGTTACAATGGGTTTACATTTTAAATAGGTTTACTATTTTAAGTTGTCAACTTGTTGCTTTTAAGGCAACAGGTTTACTCACTTTAAGTAAAGTAAATAATCACTTACACTGTACAGTGCATGAACTGTGAGTTGTAGTCGCACAGGTTGTTCCTGAGTCTGTCTGAAAGGGGTGGAGTTATATATACATAAAAAAGGATGGCTGAGCAGTGTGTGGACAAAGCAACATCTCCACTCCACTTTTTGAGAACCAGAAACACACACACACACACACACACACACACACACACACACACACACACACACACACACACACACTTATGTGCACCCCTGTACATACTGGTGATTCTTTCACAGCAACCTATCTTAATCCCCATTGCACTACAATTCAAAGAAACATGTCGTTGAATCCAGAAACCGTAGCAAACTGTTGCTCACTGAATTGAGCTTGAACATGTCCGTGCATTCACATCATAAGCTAAAGTTTCTGACAATCTTCACTGACCTGATACTGCGCTCGCATATGGACAAACAACCACATGGTTTTGAACATACCCACTCATATGAATGTTGTAGAAAATTATTAAAATGCTATCATGTAATCAGTAAACAACAAAGGTGTCCCTGAAAATTTTATATTATTAATATTATAAAAAAGGATATACAGTTGAAGTCAGAATTATAACACCCCTTGTTTTTTTTTTTAATTTTTTTTTATATTTTCCAAATGATGTTTAACAGAGCAAGCAATTTGTCATAGTATATCTATTATTATTATTATTTTCTTCTGGAGAAAGTCTTATTTGTTTTATTTTTGCTGGAATAAAAGAAGTTTTTAATTTTTTAAACACCATTTTAAGGTCAAAATTATTAGCCGCTTTAAGCTATATATATATATATATATATATATATATATATTGATAGTCTACAAAAGAAATAACTGTTATACAATAACTTGCGTAATTACCCTAACCTGCCTAGTTAACCTAATTAACCTAGTTAAGTCTTTAAATGTCACTATAAGCTGTATACAAGTATCTTGAAAAATCTCAAGTCAAATTTAGTGTGCTGTCATCATGGCAAAGACAAAATAAATCAATTATTAGAGATGAGTTATTAATACAATTATATTTAGAAATGTGTTGAAAAAATCTTCTCTTTATTAAACTCTGTTATTGGGTAAAAAAAAATAAATAAAAATAAAATAAAATAAACAATTTTATCTAATAATCTAATATCTAATAATTTTGACTTCAACTGTATATATTTTTTATTTGTTTGATTTATTAAAAACAGTGACATTTTGCACATGATAATCCTATAGTCATACACAAACACTTGCAATTGTGGACAAGAATAAAGCTTTTGTTGTATATTTCTGTAAATAAGATTATTGAACTTAACAGATTATTAAACAGAACAACATCTGTATAAAAACGCAAAAAAATACAAAACATTTTCTGATTGTAGCAGGTTTTAATGCAAGCATTATATAAAAAATTACCACTTTGTTGTAATCAAACTGAGGTTAATGTATTTATATTCAAGAACATGTTTTATTTATTTATTTATTTATTTATTTATTTATTTATTTATTTTATTTTTGTAATAAAACCAATCAAAAAGTTGATTGATTGATGTATAACATAAAAATAATTGGGATTGGGATTGAAAAAAATGAATGTAATGAACAATAAAATTAGTAATTATAAAAGCAATGTAAATACCCATAATCTCTCCAAAGAAATACATGACATCAACAAATTAAATAGCATGTGCTATATTATAGCAGCACATCATAGATATCACCCTTATACACTCATCTCTAACACACTAGTTCCTAAAATTGCAACGCTGTAAAACACAATGTATTGTGAAATTGCTGTTCAAATAAACTTGAGCAGATTCCCACCCAACTGTTGTGCAGCATCTGGAAGTCAAGGTACACAAGTTTTTATCAGTCCACCAGGAAACAAAAGTTGTGTTTATGAGGTACTAGACTGCTACAATGAGCTCTACCAAGGAGAAACCACCGGAATTAATACAACCATCCTTGGGGCTTTTACTTTCATAGCCATATTTTTCTTCCTGCATCTTAAAAGTTTGTAAGGCTGAGTTTGGAAGCTGGTTTTAATACAAAAATGGAGCTTCACCAATCAGTCAAACTCCACCAACACCAGCACCATTGCCAGAATTCTTCATTGCTGACACAATGCATTACCACCAGATTAACTTCTCGTGACTTGTGTAGGAGTCATTACAAATAAAGACTAAGGCATACATTTGGTCAGACTTTATTTTGATGGTCCGTTTGTTGAATTTAAGTTACATTGCAACTAATTCTCATTAGATTATAAGTAGACTTTTAGGTTGGAGTTAGGGTTAGTGTAAGTTAATATGTACTTGCTAAGTTTCCTATAGTCAGTTATATGTCTGATGAAGGAGTAGTATTAACAGATATTAAGCAGGCAGTCCACTTATACTCAAATGGATCATCAAAATAAAGTTTTACCATATTTTAGTTAAAATAAATAAATAAATAAATAAATAAAAAGTACATCAAGTGACCACACACACACACACACACACACACACACACACACACACACACACACACACACACACACACACACACACACACACACACACACACTCTCTCTCTCTCTCTCTTCGGCATTTGCTGTAACGTATGTGGACGTTTGAGCCCCAGGCAGTTAGCAGTGATTTGAGCCCACCTACCCAGGTGAAAGCAGCACATGTCGGACAGCTCAATAAGGATCTACCACTGGATCTCATCTCACTATAGTTGTTAAACAAGACATTTATTTCATCTTGTCTCAATTTAACAACAAGATTTTGAATATATTACTTGTTCTCAGCTAACGGGCCATTCTTCAACTACGGGCACTTTTAGCCTTGTGAAGTAAAAAAAAAAAAAAAAACGTGTTTAAAATGAACAAATTTAAACAATTTGTCTAGTTTTAAGATCTGTTAGAGGACAAATCTGGATAAGAAGAGAAACATATATGGTCCCACTTTATATTAAGTGGCCTTAACTAACATGTACTTACATAGGAATAAATAGTTTGTTACAATGTACTTAATGTATAAATACTTGTATTTACTGTGTACTTATGCTTGATTAAATACCTGTATGTAATTACATCTGTAATTAACTTTTGTAATTACATTTGTAAATACACTGTTGACCATCCCTTACACCTTAACCCACCCTTAAATCTACCCACGCCACTAAACCTGTCCATAACCCAACCTCTATCCCAACTCAAAAGCACCACAAGTGTTCACAAATACATTATAAACACAGTAAGTACATTGTATTTATTTCTTCTGATGTAAGTACATAGTAGTTAAGGACACTTAATATAAAGTGGGACCACATATATATATATATATATGACATATGACATAAATTACTTGTATGCTGAATTGTACACCTGTCACACTAAAATTTTATATAAATTTGCTATTTAAATAGAGCATCAACTCATACATTGTGAATATACTTTTGATGACTGATGAGAAAGTTTTAAAAATTAAAAAAAAAAAATGTGTGGTGATGAAAATGACAGTGGATGAAATTACATTTCTACAGTTTATTATAAAACAAAAAAATTAAAATAGCTTCACCGATTAGCTTTGAATTGATCCTAGCCTTTCATGTATACAAAACACTCTTTTTTACCCTAAATTTGTTTGGTTTTTAAAAACACCTTTGAAGGTACAACATGTTTGGAAATGACGTAGAATAATTGCATTTCCTTGTCAAAATATATTTATTTTGATTTTTCTTCAAGTGTTGTTGATAAAAAGTAAATTCCCTCCATCTTGAATATGTTCTCAGATGCCACTATTCATTTTCATAGAAACCACCTAACGTTTTAAAGCGACATTACAGTGTTGTGGTGGAAATGACACTGATACTGTGCGACAGCTATATTTTGTATAAAAAATAAAATAAAATAAACTACTCTCATATTAATAATTACAAAATATTTAAATTATTTAACTCATGCTTCATTAAGATACATTAATAGATACCAGATAAAGAATATATATATATATATATATATATATATATATATATATATATATATATATATATATATATATATATATATTTTTTTTTTTTTTTTTTTAAATGCTATTATCATTGTTGAAGTTTTAAACTTTGGGTGTGCGACAAGGTGAAAACAGTGATTTTGACTACTAAAAGGAGGTTGAATAATATGAAAGATATATAATAAAAAGCTAGTATTATTATTATTTTTTTAAGTAGGTTTTATTGTTAGTTTGACAAAGAATAAGAATTTTGAACAGAATTATACATGTATTTTTGGATGTATGATCAAAGGACATAAAAGTGCCCATATTTCAAGAATTACTCTAATGTGTTTTGGCTGAGCATAAAGGTAAGTTATTATACTAATTTATGTTACCACGTACACAGATTCTGCATGCTTGACTGATTGCTTTGCCTTCATTTCCTATATTGTTTAAACTATGTTATACTTCTATGTAAATTATGTTTAGGGTGATACAAATAATGTGATAAAGTCCACTGTTCCATTTGAAGATTTACTCGACGTAAAGTTTGTTTTCCATATCAAACTTGCAAAGTCTGAACTAACAAGGAAAAGATGCAAGACTCAAAATTGTCTATTTAATATTGAGGGAAAAGCCCCAATCAGGCAAATATCTGCAGCCAAGGCTCAGATGTTTTTGCTTTCCCTCATCCATACTGACACGGAGCAGCAACGTTTAAAAAATGAAAATGGCCTCTTCAGCGTTTCCAAAATGCTTCCTTTTCTAGGCTCGCAAAAATCTGGAGTAGTGTGGACAGAAAGCGTAACTGTTGCAAAACTTAGGCATTTTAAAACTAAAACATACTAGTGTAAGTGGGGCCTAAGACCCTAATAGTGGCTCAATCCTCAATTTTGTTTCAACACACCAAAGCCAATCGCCCTCATCTCTTTTTTTCTCCACAGCAGGGGTCAAAATGTCCCTGGCTTGTAGTCCCCAACTGTCACCCCTCTCCTTTCTGTAGAGTCTCCAAGAACTAGAGGCGTCAGGCGATTTCCATTAAA
The DNA here is from genome assembly GCF_052040795.2 of Danio rerio. Taxonomy (NCBI): domain Eukaryota; kingdom Metazoa; phylum Chordata; class Actinopteri; order Cypriniformes; family Danionidae; genus Danio; species Danio rerio. Next base: position 53,180,067 of record NC_141037.1, on the reverse strand, counting down.
TGGAGAATACAAGAGGCATAAATACTTTAGTGGCAAACATGAAAATCGATAACTGCTTGTCATCCGCTAAGGAACGTGCTGTCATTGGAATGAAACATTTACAGCTGTGCCACTTGGTTTCATACACATAAATCATGCGCAGTCGTGTACTTATTCAATTATTCCTTTGTTTGTTTGTTACCTGTCTGTTTGCGTTCATCTGTGGAAAGGTGTTCCAGTCCTTTGCAGAGACTTTTTGCTTTATTGAGCTATTTTTATTCGTAAAATAAATAAAAAAGAAGTCCATATTGTAATGTTAATTTCAAGTTGATTCTTGATTCATACTCTGAAAATGAAGGACAAAAATCAAGACAACAAATGTTTAAATAACTAAATCCAGACGTGACGCCTCACAGCAAGAAGGTCACCGGTTGGAGCTTGGGTAGTGTCAATTGGCATTTCTGTGTGGAGTTTGCATGTTCTCCCCGCGTTCTCATGGGTTTCCTCCGGTTTCCCCTACAGTCCAAAGACGTTGTACAAGTGAATTGGGTAGGCAAAATTATCCGTAGTGTATGAGTGTGAATGAACGTTTCCCAGTGATGGGCTGCTGCTGGCAGGGCATCCACTGCATAAAAACATGATGAATAAGTTGCCGGTTCATTCCGCTGTGGCGACAGATTAATAAAGGGACTAAGTCGAAAAGAAAATGAATGAATGAATGAATGAAATCCAAATGTACCAAAAAGCAGATCCGCTCAATGTGAAGACTACAGGTAGAGTAAGTTAAAGGCAGAATGAACAGACCTATAAACACTTTTTCTATCCAATAGAATTGCGAGGACACACCAAAAAAAATAAATAATTAAATTAAACAATTTTATTTAAAAAAATGTATTAAAATAAAATAAAAATAAAAAAGTTTGCCACGTTTTAGAACGGTAAATGTGATGTTGTAATTCAGTCGGATTTACTGGCTTAAGTTGTACAAAGCATCTATAACAAGCTGTCTGTATAAACACACACACACACATAGACACACAGCACCAAGCGAGCGACAGCGACACACAGCATCACACTCTCTCTCATTCACACACATACAAACACACACACGAACGCACGCACGCACACACACACACACACACACAAACAAACAAACAAACATAGACAGCAACAAACTAAACAAGTGACACACAGCATCACGCTCTCTCTCATTCACACAAACACACCCACACGTGCTTGCTCGCTCAGGAGCAATGTTGTTAGACCACTCACTGTCGTTTAAATTAAACCAGAGTTTAGAAATTATTAAAACATTCTAAAAAAATAAATAAATAAATCTCTAGTCATTCTGTCATTTAACAAATGTAAATGATTCAGGTAATCCTAACGGACCTAAAATAGTAAACGTTTAGTATAATTTACTATCAGACTTTTTTTTTTTTTTTTATGATTATGTTCCTTTTTTAGAGTGCATGTAAACTTTTGGTTTTAACTGTATATAATGCTAATCTGATTAATATTTCTCTCTATAATCAAATTTTGTCTGAAATTTAAGTTTTAAAATGTGTTTATTTAAATAGGATGCAAAAGAATATTTATAAACAAGTAGTTGATTCATTTACCTTATCAAAAGGCCACCTCATGCAGTATATAAACAAAAGAAATCACTTTTATTTGTTGCTCTATCAAAGTTCCATGAAAACATTTTCCCCTATAATCATACACTATGAGGGTATTGAAAAGCCAGCATGTGAAGCTATAGCTCACGTACAATCAAGGACACATGCAGATTAATTACATATCTAGTAAAAAGAGCGAGCAGCTTCGACCGGCTCTGGTGGATTTGGTGGCATTTTTGTTTGTTGCTGGCCTTGTGACTCTGTTCCTCAGCTCTCCATTTAGCATCTGTCGGAGCTGACCCCTCACTGCTGATGCAGAGCTGCCCATGCGTGGCGCCGATGGGCTGGAAATGACCCTGACTTTCACAGTCTGGGAAGAACGCCAGGAGCTTCGCATTCATCAGCACAGCTTAGAAACTAAACGGGTGGCAAATACTACCTAAGAGAGGTCTGCCAATCCAACACACACCAAAATCCATTCATGCGTAGGTCTGGACGTGTGGCATTAGCCAGCGTGGCTAACGCCTGCAGTTATTTGTAACAATTAAATAGGATGTAGGTCTTAGAATAACATTGATTCTTGAGTATCTTCATCCTTTTTGCAATGTCAAGCACTGCCACTACAGTAAGTATGTGTGGACTCTTAAAACAATTCAAGAGGTTTTTTTTTATATATATATTTAAAGGAACAATGAAGCACTCAGTCAAGTTTACATTATTTGTACATTGAATTCCACTTTAATGAAAACACATTAAACAAACTCAATTAACGTAAGCATTTAGAAGAAAATGGCATGTTTTACTATAGCTTTTATTAATCTGCCTGACAGCCTGTCTGGGTTTCAAACATGGTAATAACAGACTGAACATAGAAACTGGACAGCCTAATTTAACCCAATGTGTGAAGTTACGGACGTGCATCGCAGAGCTGGTGCTAATACAGGGGTAGGTTTCAGTTAAGATGAACACAGTGTACATAATTGTTTTTTTTTTTTTTTTTTTATAGATGAAGGTCCATGGCTCTGCATACAATGACTTTATCTTGCTGGAGTTTATAGCTGCTTCACTTTACATTAGAATTGGAAATATTCATAAATGTTCCTTGTTGGAGACATACTTAATAGGTGATTGCACTAAATAACACTTCAGCCACGATTATTTGAGAGCGTACACAAGAAAATCTGCACTTAATCAGCATATATTTGAGGGTGTGCAAGAAGTTTCGTGCATGAACAGAGGAAATCGGTGTGCAAGCAAAGACATTCGGATGCTCGCATCACATAAATTTGATCTTGACGTGTAATACTTCATTCACAACATTTGCCATTGAAATAACGCCATAGGTAGTTTGTAGATTTTTGTAAAAGGCCTGCCAAACGCAATCTCAGGGCAATTTGCAACTTTTTGATTTAGTGGTTAATTTGTATAAATTTGTACGATCTATTTAGTACAATTTAGTACCATTTGCTCATCATCCAATGACGATTGAGTTTAAGGGTAGGGTTGAGTGCCACGCTTCCTTTATAAAATCGTAAATTTTTGTATGACTGAATTTGTACGAATTCGTACTGAATTCGCCTCTAAACTGACAAAACATAAATGCTGTCGTTTACTCGTGAGATCAGGCTGACCTGCCACCACAGCTGGAAAAAAGTCCAGAGAAAACACTGCAAATACATATGCAATGTTTAAAAGCTATTAACTGTGGGCCATCACTCACTTTTGGGGATTTACACCTACCAAACTCTAAATAGGAACAGTTCTTGACCATAGTGAGCTATACACAAAAATTAGGTGTAATTGAAAAGAGACATTTTAAGCTTTACTATCATAGAAAGTTTCATGCTAATGTAACAAATTAGCAGAAAATGGCATGTTTTACTATAAATTTTAGACCTAGGGCACCTAGGGCAAGGGCAAGTGATATTTGGAATATCACTTTGTCTGGCGTCACCGGGTTGGTTCCGTTCCCTCAGCTGAACAGATAAAGTAGAAGTAATGGACTGAACATGGAGACTGCAAAACCTAATTTAACCCAATGCGTGAAGTTGCGGACGTGGTGCAAATACAAGCATGAGATATGTTCATTCATTCATTCATTCATTCATTCATTCATTTTCTTGTCGGCTTAAACAAATAATGCACAGCACTACTAGGATTACATGATCATTCACTTAACTTTTAATACATTTTGGTGCCATTATAACTCGCTATAATAAAAAAAAAAATAAATAAAAAAAAACAACAACAACGACTGAATGTTTTGAATGAAAAGCTGTAATGTAGCCGTGGCGGGATGAATTTTGGTGTGGCACCCTGCCATGGAAGAATAAATGTATTGGAAACTATGATTTAAATACTTAATAATGGTAAAGGCTTTTTTCATTATATTTTATATACTGTATGTGACCCTGAATGACAAAACCAGTTAGTTGGATGTGTAGGTATACAGCACACGCTAAAAATAGTATGTTTAGGTCAAAACTGTTGATTTTGAATGGCTCAAAATTAAAGGCATTTTTTTATTATTACACACCTATACATATTTTACCATACAAATTCTAAAGGGCACAGTAGTGCTGATAAAGATCAGGCCTGTAGGGTAGTGTGAGTATTTTGGAGGTCTACTTTGTGGTCACACACTGCACACTCTAAACTGTTGATTGGTTCATTTGAAGTTCTCTGCTTTGGTTTTAGGTCATATAGCTAAGGAAAACACATACACAAAAGGTTTAACTCTTGAGCTATGTCATTTTTATTTTCACTTAAGGGCCCTACTCTCTCTCTCTCTCTCTCTCTCTCTCTCATCTCTTATTAATTTTTGCACTGTCAGATTCCATATTCCATATTTTCGAATACACTTACCGGCCACTTTATTAGTACTGGGTTGGACCCCCTTTTGCTTTCTGAACTACCTTAATCCTACATGGCGTAGATACAACAAGGTACTGAAAATGTTCCAATGTTTGACATTTTGGTTCACACTGACACGATAGCATCTCCCAGTTCCTGCAGATTTGTCGGCTGCACATCCATGATGGGAATCTCCCAGTTCATCACATCCCAAAGATCCTCTATTAAATTGAGTTCTGGTTACTGTGGAGGCCGTTTGAGTACAGTAAACTCATTTTCATGTTCAAGAAACCAGTTGATGATTCATGCTTTATGATATAAGTGTTAACCTGCTGGAAGTAGCAATCAAAAGAGTGATAAGGGATGGACATGGTCAGCAACAATACTCAGGTAGGCTGTGGTGATGCTTGACATGATGCTTAATTGGTACTAAAGGCCCTATGTGTGCCAAGAAATTATCCCCCACACCATTACACCACCACCAGCAGCCTGAACTGTTGATACAAGACAGGATGGATCCGTACTTTCGTGCTTACACTAAAATTCTGACTCTACCATCCAAATGTCTCAGCAAAAATCGAACCTCGTCAGACCAGGAAATGTTTTTCCAATCGTGTATTGTCCAACTTTGGTGAGAATGTGTGAACTGTAACCTCAGTTTCTTGTTCTTAGGCTAAAAGGAGGGGTACGGCCTGGTCTTCTGCTGCTGTAGCAAATCCACCCTAAGGTTTGTCATGTTGTGTGTTCAGAGATGCTCTTTCACATACCTTGGTTGTGACGAGTGCTTATTTGAGTTGCTGTTGCTTTTCTATCAGCTCGAACCAGTCTGCCCATTCTCCTCTGACATCAACAAGGCATTTGCGCCCATAGAGCTTCCGCTCACTGGATACTTATATATTTCCATATATAAACCCTGCAGTTGGTTGTACGTCCCAGTAGATCAGGAATTTCTGAAATACTCAGACCATCCCATCTGGCACCAACAACCATGCCACATTCAAAGTCACTTAAATCACCTTTCTTCTTCATTCTGATGCTTGGTTTGAACTGCAGCAGATCAGAACACACAGATATATATTTAGGGTCATATATGTGTTGTCACATCACACCCTTCTTCTCTAATGCAAGTTACTGTAAAATATATACACGAGTGAAAATCTGAGGTGTGTTGTACAAGCACATGGTCTTGATTTTAATCATTCCATTCATTCATTCATTCATTCATTCATTCATTCATTCATTCATTCATTCATTTTCCTTAAAGCTAAATCCCTTATTTATCAGGGGTCCATAGCGGAGTGAACCGCAAACTATTCTAGCATATATTTTACGCAGTAGATGTCCTTCCAGCCGCAACACAGTACAAGGAAACACCCAATACAGTCTCCAATCACACACATTCTGATCCTCTATGGCCAATTTAGTTCATCCAATTCACCTATAGTGCATGCCTTCAGACTTCCAGTTTCCCCTACAGTCCAAAGTCATTTTGAATAGCAGGCATTATTTAACTCTGTGCATTCATAATACATCCCATATTTTGTACCAATTAAACAGTACATACATCTCAAATGAATACAGATAGAAAAGGAGCATCTAATGCATGCGCAGCCAATCAAAGACAGTGTCAAGACTTGCTGCACTGCCAGCCGTGTATATCCCCTCTGTGGTTTCAAAGAGCCGCGGTGACAACCGTAATGGAGGTATTTAGTCTAACAAGTGGTGACAAACTACCGCAAGCTCCGAGACAGCCGACAGGAGGAAAATAAAGTCGTCGCCACTGCCAAGTAAAACAAAGGGAAAGTTTTGCACATAGTGGGTGTTTTGTTAAGACCAACTGGCTGAATACGATCCAAAAGAAAAGCTTTCCCCTAACTCCCTCTTTCAACCCATCTCTCTCTCTCTCTCTCTCTCTCTATTTTTTCTTCCTCGCACGCTCTCTTCTTTGAGACGATGCTGTTTGAAGTGTAAATACCCAACTTGCCTGGCATGCGGCTCGGCGCCCCCTCCCCCAAACAACCCCTCCTTTTGCTCCCCTTTGGCAGCGCGGTCTGGGCTCCCAGAAGCCATCATCTGCATCCTGCCGTTTCATATGCAAATCCCACTCTCTTCAGCATCCGCGCTGCAATCGCGCCACCTTTGCTGATGTATTGTGACCGCTAAAAGGTGCGTCATCTGGGGGACGTGCAAGATGTTGGATTTGGAGAATGGGCACTTCATAGGAGCATGTGCCGTCAGGTGCATGTCGAAACATTTCAGGCGCTCGGGATAGAGAGAAAGAGAGAGAGGCGCATTGTGTCGGTGCAGGTGTTTGTAGTTTGTTATTTGCAGTGCTTGTCCCCATTCTGTCCTCACTGCGTGCTCCCTGTTTGAGTCACTTGGCAACCACTGCTTCCTCAGAGACTGGAAGGAATGTAAAAAGGGACAAAAACTATAAAGTAAAATGGAATGCGAGTTTATTTTAAATGTTGTTTAGCTATTTACAATAGCCAATCAAAAACAGAAAAGGTGTAATTTTGTGTTTAGCTGAATGAGATTCAGAACAAAACCTCCTGATGGAGAATTGCTTGAGGGAGTTGTGCCGATTGCTGTTTGGTCTTGAAGCTGAATGGGTTGGTTGTCACAAGTTTAGAACGCAATTTGAGGATAGGGCCAAGGGAACTTTAAACAAGCCATAATTATGTTTTTTTTTCTTGTTACAGTTCTTTTTTTTTTTTTTTTTTCCTTCTCAGACAGGATTATACACTTTTAGAATGAAACAGCCTAACGTCTTCTTTAAAAAGAGTCAGCTTTAGACTGTTTGATGCTTTGAAGCACATGGCATGGAGATGATTATTTGAATGGATCAAACCTGTTCTTTGGATTTAAAGTGCAATTTCAGCTTTGTCACCACAGTAATGTATGACTTTATCCACTTAAACTACAGGGTAGTTGGCAGTAAAACATATTTTTTATGAAAAAGAAGAAGAAAAAAAAAAAAAAAAAAAATATATATATATATATATATATATATATATATATATATATATATATATATATATATATATATGAGCAATATCACACTCATAGAAGTGCGATATGGCTGTATATTAGCACTGGTGGGGGGCGTGCATTGGCACGAGTGTGATACGAGTGTGATATTGCGTTTTTACAACAGTTCAACATCACAATCCTGTATATAAATAAGAAAATTAAACACGAAGAGTCTAAAAATCCCTTTTTGATTAGGAACTATTTTCTTCTGCCATTCATTCACATCTGCAGCTGATGTCAAAACAGCAGAAGCCGTAACTTATTCACCAACGTCACTTGAGAGCTAGTGTTTGAATGACTCTGTCTAAAGTGATGATAAAAATGCTGATTTTGCTCACAATTTAAGATTATAAGGCTGAATGTGACATAAAATGCCATCCATCCACAGGGATATCTTCTTACAGTGTTACAGTCCACAGTATTTCTCTGTTGCAGTCAGAATTTCAAAATGATTAACCCTCAAAATAACAACGAATCCACTAACGTTACCAGACTGCTGTTGTGTTTGTGATAAAGAAAAACGCTAGACACGTGCAGACTTTGCTTATTTCAATCTGCCAACACAACACACATTTCTAATATGCAAGCAAATTGGTATAAATACAGCACTACAACATACAAAAGAGAGATCATCTAACCTGCCAACATGTCTCTGAAAACCCGGGAGACCGGGGGTGTTCGGGGGTGAGGTTGAGAACAGGATGCAGCGGGTTTTGGGCGGCCACTTCGATCGGGTACTGTACCAAAGTTGGCCACCCGGGGGTGTTTAGTTTACAGACTGTACCAAAGAGGGGAGTGGATGAAATTGAGTGAGTTTTTTTAGAAAGAAATAACTGGTCTGAAATACAGAATACTTCCATGAAAAACTGAAGTTTTAGCAGGTGTGCTTTCCAGTTTAATATTGATTTGATCTGCCATAGTTAGAAATCAGACTGTAATATCTTCTAAGCGTGAGGGCTTATTATGCCGTTCAGTCACCATCTTTTGGATAGAAAACATCAACTTTCGCCGATGAGCTGTATCTTAGAAATTCTAAATATTTTAAAATAGGCACTATTCTTGTAAATAAGCTGCATAGTTTCAATCTACACAACTACATTCTCGACTAAAAAGCCCCAAAAGTATATTTTGCTGTCTAACAGCAGTAATATTTGTCAAACTGTATTGTCTGCTTGTTGCTGGCTGTGTGTGGGCGAAGTAATACACAAAGGGTAAAGAGGCTGTACGGATGCTGATATTACTTTAATATATCACGGCTATCAGCCAATCCAGACAGAACGGTTGTATAAATATATATATATTTCCATTGCATATATACATATGCACACATATATATTCCCAATTCTACCCCTTAGCCCTTCCCCTCACAATGTTTTTATTTTTTTTGTAGCTTTAAGGTGTAGGGCGAAGAGAAAGGGCTAGATAGCTGTTCAAACTGAGATTTTTCAGGACCAGCCACAACGCCAGCAGGGCTGCTAACGGAATTTCGAAGCCTGACAAACTAAAACTTTTTGTCATTATTATAAATTTTTATAACAAACAATTATATGTTTTAATACATTCATAACTGCGTTCATATTTTACTGTCATGGTTTAAAAAATGCTAAAATAAAAACCGCTATTTTTTTTTTATCTATGATAATAACTCCTGCATAGCAGTCCAACAACAACACTATGGCCATTCTAGTAGTTCTAGAATTCTGGTAGTTCCAATGTTAATTTTCCTCGCTGACTAAACATCACCGCAGCACTGGAGCACCGTCCCCTGCCAATTCTCTCACCCACGCGAAGCGTCTTTTTGCAGATGAGGCTCAATGTGGGAGGGTGCTCTGTCATGCTGATGTGATATGCTTTTACATTCACTGTACGATTCGTTTCATGCATACAGCCTTATCCGCTCTCCACAGACAAAAAGCTACACTTGCCTTCATCAAAACATCTTTCCCCTACATTCTTTAATTTATCAATCTGTTATGTACTATTTCTTAAGGCTTGATATGATTCATTGTACTGGTGCAGCAGGTGAAAAAGAGACAAACGTTTGGTTTGTTGCACATAAATGGAATTGAAGGAGCAAGGGAATGCGCAGGTAGATGTTTGACAGGTGACATTTTCAGTATGCGCACATCGCATCTTCACGGAATTCACCGAAGGGAAGAAATCTTTGTGTTTTCGACACTTGTAACCCATCCCCAGCCTTTTGATGCAAGCTTAAACACAACGGTATCTTTATTCCACACAGTCCCTCTAAACAAATCCCCACACATCAAGCGAAGGAGGCTGTGCAAACAAGACACAGGAGAGGTTACGTTTATGTAATCAGTGATCACAGCAGAGATACATTATTCTCCACCTTCAAAACCCTCTATTGCATCAAAGAAGGCTCTTTTTTTTTTTCTAGGTCCGTCCTCGCACAACTTTATTTGGCAACTGGCATGTTTGTTGATATAAATGGATAGGCCATGTTCACACATCAGCAGAATGCGGCTGTCAATCTTTTATTTCAGTTCTTAATATGGTTAAGTTGACACATAGTTGGTTTATTTCATGGAAAATTAAATGTGGCTAATTAAATTCAGGCTACAAAATGAAGGTGTCTAGCATGCACATGCTTGAATTGCATACTGTTGATCAGGGGTCACAATCTCGTTCCTGGAGATCCGTTGCCCTGCAGGGTTTAGCTCCAACTTGCCTCAACACACCAGCCTGGGTATTTCAAGAATATTTAGTAAGACCTTGATTAGCTTGTTCAGGTGTTTTTGATTAGGGTTGGAGCTAAAATCTGCAGGACACCGGACCTCCAGGAACAAGTTTGGTGATCCCTGCTGTAGATGCATTTTGACAGCACCACCAGAAAGTAACCAGATTTTTAAATGCAGTTTTATATATATATATATATATATATATATATATATATATATATATATATATATATATATATATATATATATATATATATTTATAAATATGTATATATATATATATATATATATATATATATATATATATATATATATATATATATATATATATATATATATATATATATATATCTTTTTTTTTTTTTTTTGTATTTGTGTTTTTCACACTCTCCCAACTTTTTCTGTCTGTCCAGTAACTAAAATTGTCAAAACTCAAAGAAAGAAATGGTCAACTACCCGTCTGGCACATCAAACAGTGTCTGCGATCTGAACTGCACACACAGCACATGTGCCAGATATGAAATATGTGTGATCTGAAGGTTTTAGATCCAGTCTTGCACCAGGCCTGCTCCTGTCACTGGTGTAGTCTACATGCCCAACTCTTTACTTATATAAAACCCTCAGTTGTTTACTGAAGAATTCATGGATGAACTTGTGAACTTGTGGAGCTCCGCTGGATTCTTGTCATGTCAGTTGTGATGAGACAACATGGTCTAAAATCATTGTTGCAATTGTAGTCGATAAACATGAATATAACATGGGCTTCACATCTGTGGAATATATATATATATATAATTTAATTTCAAGACATGTCATACATCATATTGCATGTATCAAATCATGTATCATTTCATACCACATAGCTTTCTGGAAAACTTGATTCTGATTTGTAAGAATAAGCATACAGAACACATGCATATGCTTATCTGACACTTGAGAGTTTTTTTTTTTTTTTTTTTAACCACAAATGATAACCAGAAACAACTGAATAATGTATTGGGTGAAGGTGTGCACTTGAATTTGTCATTGTATCATAATGTATATGCAGTGCTGTACATTGTATTGCTCAGTATTGTCTATATGATATTTTAATAATTGATATAACGTGGGTTCTTAATTTATGATTGACAAAATTGCATTAGCCAATAATATTGCACCACCCAAATATGTGTTTACTTACACTTAATGTTGTCATTGGCAATTTTATTGTTATGATTAAATGACAAATTGGGTAATTGTTTGCCAATATTGGAGTGCGTGTTCTTCTAAAGTAAACAGTCAAAACTATTTTTTACATGACAATATAAACTCATTTATGAGCAAGTAACTCAACTCCTAGCACTAAAACTAATAATTTACCAATAAATAAATAAAAAGCAGGATCTAGCAGGCAATTACAACTACAGTCTCACTTTTTTTCCAAACAATATGAATATTCAAGTCTTTTGAGGCAGCACAAGTTGTTTCTGGGAAGAATTGATGTGACCGTCATCACCATTTGACTACTTTGGATGTTTGTCTCAAAAAAAGTGCCTTATGTCAGCTTCGGTTGTCAAATGCTGTTGGCTCCCTCTGTATCCTGTGAATCATGTCACACTAATGTACTGGAAGATCTTTTTGAATCAGAGGATATCAGCGAGTGGGAGCTGGATCTGTGTCAGTGATTTAAACCTCATAAATTACTCTATTCTTCACATGAAGGTATGGAATGTCTTTAAAGGACTTGGAATAAAACAAGAGTTGTTTGAATAACTTTTATATGGAAGTTTTGATTTAGAATAAATACACGGTGCCACTTTTATTTGCCTGCTGCTTATTTATGTTGTTCAGAAGTGGGTAAGTTTGGGGTTAGGTGTGGAGTAAGGTGCTCCAAAATATTTCTGAAAGCATGCAAAACGTTCAATATAGGCATAAAGCAAATGACTTAAAGCATCACAGCACCACACTCTCTGTAAATCACCAGAGGGGCAGAGGGGTACACAGAGTGCCAATGAGTAAAAAAAAAACTTGACCGATCGTCAATATGTGATATGTCGGGAGTGAGAATGTGTTGTCAAGGGAGATAGCTTCTAAAAATGAATACATTTATAAAACTTATAAAAAAGAAAGATCATAAGGCTTTTGCATATTTTAATCATTCAGTAAATAAATCAATCAACCAACCAACCATCTGACTGACAAACCAATCAACCAACCATCCAACTAACCAACAAACCAACCAACCAACCATTCGACTGACTGAACAACCAACTATTTGACCAACAACTCAATCAATCATCCATCCACCTAACCAACTAACCAACCATTCAACCAACTGACAAACCAACCAACCAATCATCCGACTGACCGACCAACTAACCAACCATCCGACTGACCGACCAACCAACCATTTAACCGACAGACTACTCAACCATCCATCCAACCATCTATCCAACCATCCAAACAGCCAGTCAACCAACCAACCAACCAACTTTCCAACTGACCAACCAACCTTGCGACAGACCAACCAACCAACCAACTGACTAACGAATCAGCAAAACAACTGTTTACCTCAAGTTGATTGCAGTGTTAAAATGCAGCTACATTTATTTTCCTTACTGTATCAAACTTTAACATTATCATATACTAAAACTACTCAAATGTATAACATGTTTGAATTTTTAAAATCTGTGTTCTACATAAGTCAAACAGCATTGGAAAAAGATGATGGTAAGTAAATAAATCAGAGGACCATTCTCTTCACAAAACTTTAAATTGACATTCAGTCAATAAATCAATCAACTAATCAACAATCTGACCAACAGATCAATCAACCAACCATCCAGCTAACCAACCAACTATCCAACCAACCAACCAATCAACCAACCAACCGACAAACCAATCAACCAACCAACCATCCGACTGACCGACCAACCAATCATCTGACCGACAGACCAATTAACCAACCAGCCAACTATCCGACTGACCAACCAACCAACCAAGCATGTGACAAACCAACCAATCAACAAACAGTAAGAAAATAGCATAAGGAGATTTCAATCAATCAATCAATTAATCAATCAATCAATCAAACAATCTGTAATTCAATCAATCAATCAATCAATCAATCAAGCCTTTATTTGTCACTACACTTTTGTATAGCGAAATTGGACCCCCATTAATATATTAATCAATCAACCAACTACTGACTGACAGACCAATCAACCAACCATCCAACCAACCATCAGACTGACCAACCAACCAACCAACAGACCAACCAACCATCCAACCAACCATCCGACTGACCAACCAACAGACCAATCAACAAAATAGCTGTTTAACTCTATTTGATTGCAGTATTGAAATGCTATATTTATCATACTGTCAAAACTTTAACATTATCATATAATAAAACTACTAAAATGTTTGACATGTTTGAAACTTTCAAGTCTGTGTTCTACATAAATGACACAGTGTTGGAAATACACGATTGCAAGTAAATAAATTAGAAGACCACAATCTTGGTAAAACACCAGAGGGGTACACAGAGTATCAAACAGTGAAAAGACCTGACCGAGCTTTAAAATGTGACAAGTAGGGAGTGAAAATGTGTTGTCAAGAGAGACAGCTTCTAAAAAATAATACATTTCTAAAACAGAAAAGAAAGATCATAAGGTTTTTGCACATTTCAATCAATCAGTCAATCAATCAACAAACCAACCAACCAACCAGTCAAAGAACCATACAACCAACCAAACATCTGACTGACAGACCAATCAACCAGCCAACCAACCATCCAACCAACCAACCCTCTGACCGACAGACCAATCAACCAACCCACCAACTGTCCAACTAAAGCTGTGGTCACACTTGACTTTTCTCCCCATAGACTTCCATTCATACACACGCGAATGTGTTAGACCGGAAACACAAGGTCTTGCGTTAAGTTTTGTAGTTCGCTAAGGTGCAAAGTTTAAGCTTTGTGAAGTCTGACCTGTGAAATCGTGTCACTTGACTGCGTGAGACAAATCAAGGATCCAAACATGACCTCTCTGTACAAAAATTTTAAACATGGAGCAATCGCTTACTTTTTTAATGTTTAATAATCTTGTTAAATTTCACAGCGCTGTACGACAGAATTTCGCGCACACACAAGCTCTAGTGTGACTGCAGCTTAACCAACAAACAAACTATTTGACTGACTGACAAATCAAGCAACCAACCAACAAACCAACCATCTGACTGAACGACCAATCAAGCAACTAACCAACCATTTAACCAACCAACAAACCAACCATCTGACCGACCGACCAATCAACCTACTAACTATTCCACAGACAACCAACTAACCGACCAATCAACAAAATAGCTGTTTACCTCTATTTGATTGTAGTATTGAAAGGAAGCTGCATGTATTTATCTTACTATATCAAACTTTAAGCTTATCATATACTAAAAGTACTTTGATTTGACATGTTTGAAATATTCAAGTCTGTGTTCTACATAAATCACACAGCATTGGAAAAACACGATGCAAGTAAATAAATCAGAATTTTCAATCTACTCCAACTATAATCAAAGTTAAAGGAGCTCAGTATTTTGTGTATCCTGCCCTCCATAGCAGTAAACAGAAGGTGATGGATGTGATAAGGAGCTCTGGGTTATTGATTTGTGCAGTCCACCTAGTTTTAAGATACATTAGTCTTAAAGAACCCAGTAATCAGCTTATTTTGAAGGGGTACTCATTCACTTAGAAATATTTTTAGACATACATTTGCTCAAGTGCCATCGATCAGTAAGCCAAATTCCAGCCTTTGATTAATTCATTCTGTCTTCAGTTTATTTTAGTGAATAGCATTTGCTCTTTTTTCAACTTCCCCACCTCTTTGTTCAGTTTTCCCA
>NC_141037.1:53085000-53160000 GCF_052040795.2 Danio rerio | reverse complement strand
ATGTATGTATGTATGGATGCATTATCCTAATTACTTCGTATTTTTTTGTGTGTGTTTATTTTTCCATATTCATTTTAGGAAATCTAATATATGATGCATGACCTAACCACTAATCCACAATACATTTTGAAATTACGATTTATCAATGGTTTCTATAAAGCTGGATTAACATTGCAATGTTATGCTATCTAATAAGATTTCATATATAAGCCAAACTTTCAGACAGTATCAATTCAATATGGCTAACTAAACAAGACCCTCATTTAAAGTTTAATAAATGGGCCAATGGGCCAATGTAGACTTTTACTTTACTTTACTTTACTTTACTTTATTGTCTACAAGTGAACATTTATCTTTTGTTCATTATCTTTTAAATCGTATTTTTTAAAGCATGTTCATTTGTCAAACAAATGAAACATTCTTTAGTTGACAGAATTATTCTGAAAAAAATAAAATAAATAAATATATATATATATATATATATATATATATATATATATATATATATATATATATGTATGTATGTATACAGTGACACAAGGCTTCTTTGAAATAAAACTGTTGAATTGCTTAACAGTATTTAAGGCAAGTTTCTAAGTAACTCTATTTGAATTACATAACACTGAACAGTAATCCTTTAGTAGACTTTAAGGTTAACACATTGATTTACACAAGAACAACAGGTGCGAATGGCACTCACGAGAGAAATTTGAGCTCTTAAATAGCGTACACAGCAGCCTCTGGTGGATTCGCAAAAGCAAAAATGGCAAAAATACATCTCATTTGTTCACATAGCACTTTTTTTTTTTGACATTGTGAAGCACTTCGGTCAACAACAGTTGTTTTTAAAAGTACTATATGAGTGAAATGTAATAAATAATTAAATAAATGGCAAACATCCCTACTGTATGTGCTGCTCAGTGTTGCCACTTTGAAAATTAAACAATCTTATACCCCAAATTTTTCAAACTTGAAGCATTTAAGGAACAGGTTTCAGTCATTTTTAGTCTCCTCCTGCTTTATTCTTACGTAGCAACATTTTTCACTGTGATGATGCAAACGTACCAAGGTTCAAAACCAAAACATCAGTGTAAATACATTCACTGACATACAGTGTAAAAGACATACAGTGACATACAATGACATACAGTGTAAAAGTGGAGACGAGGAAGAGGGTTCAACTGAACTCAGGCAGTTGAATCCAATTACATCCTCAATGTAATCAATAGGTCAGCTGGGTGCTAGAGTTTTAATCTTCAATAATCTCATACAAAGATCTCTGCAATTCATGTAGTTTAGTTGGACTCTGTGAAAGAATCAACATTAAATCAGAGTTAAATCTACCAAATGGTACTACCCAGCAAATAATTTTGTGTTTAATAGATGTCTAATAAAAATCTAAACAAAGAAAGCTTGGCTAAAACATGGCTAAACTTGGGATACCTGTGAAAATCTAATAGACATCTAAAAATAACCCAAAACCAAACTAGCAATCGAATAGACAAATTAGACTTTATACTAAATGTGTAGTCATTCATTTCTGTTTATTTGATTACTAGTCTAGTTTTAGTCTATTCGTTTATAAGATTTTCACTGACAGCCCAAATTTGGTCTCGTTTTAGCCAAGACAAATGTGTTTACTCATCTATTAGACATCTATTAAAAACGGCGGCACAGAGTCTCAATGGTTAGCACTGTCACCTTACGGCTGGACCAGTTGGATTTTATGAATGGAATTTGCATGTTCTCCCTGTGTCCACGTGGGTTTCCTCCAGGTGCTCCAGTTTCCCCTAAAACCCCAAGATGGTGTTTGTCAGTACTGGGTCGCAGTTGGAAGGGCATCCACTGCATAAAACATATGCTGGAATAGTTGGCAGTTCATTCCACTGTAGCGACCTCTGATTAATTAGAGACTAAGCCGAAGTAAAATGAATGTACTAGGAAGACCAGGTGCAGTGTCATTTAAAGATATGATAGTCAGAAAGTAGAACTACACATGAATCATGAGTGGATGTTCTTAAGAAACGCTCCTTGACAAATAACTTCTATGTGCAGGCTGAGAAATGTTTCATAAGAGAGTAAATTTCCTTCTGGGTCATTAGGGAGAGGAAGAAAAAAACATCTCTGCGTTCCCGAGATCTTTACGAGATGCAAATTTGTAAACACTTCTTTCCAAGATTTAGGTCCCTACTGCTTCTCTCCTTTTAGCTAAAGGGGTGTAAAACAGAATTTAAATGCCCAGAAGCCGCATCTAATTCTTTCCAAATCCTCGCAAAAAGATTTTAAAGCGATCCCGTTCTGCAGCATCCCGACCCCTTCATTACCATACGTTGAGCCGAAATAGAAACTATGAGTCAGGAATTGGAATAATGTAATCCCGGAATTCAGGAATCCAGCTTCCCTTTAAAAGCATGTATAGCTTTTATTGAGGAACATTAACTCCTACCTGAGAAAATTATAACATGAATGCAGCTCAAGATCTGGACACACAATAGCAGTTTTTGAAGACTTTTAGAATGCAACACGAAGAAGTCGCTTACATGATTTAAGTAATACGCAATAGAAAATGAAAATGCTACCAATGATTTCTACTCATGTCATTCTAAACCTGTTAAATTCCTCCTGGTTGTACTTATTTTTAAAATGTACACTCCTGGCCAATTTAGTTTTCACAGTCAGAAACAGGAACTCTGCATAGTAATTGGCTGTGATTCCATTGTTGGGCAAAAAGCGAGCATGCTAGTGTGTGCCAGGGCCAGTCATGTTTCCACTGTCACATCCGGGGCTTGATCTGGCCTCATCTGGGCTTCCTCTAGGCCAGTGGCCAGATTTTTCTTGGCCCCTGAACACTTTGGCCAAAGCGAAGCAACTGGGGCTAGAGGGGTGTTCATGAACACAGGCAGAGCTTACCTGAGTTAGCTGAGGGTTACTGACACTGCTCATTCCCCAGGTTTTTCTCTCAGGCTACCAGCTAACACCACCATATCTATTTCTATATAAAGATGTATAAGTATGTAAGATATACAGTGAGATGTGTATATATATATATATATATATATATATATATATATATATATATATATATATATATATATATATATATATATATATATTTATTTATTTATATATGTAGCTATTGTATGGCAGCAACAAGTTGTAAGTTGTAAAATTATTGAAACTATTTTATTTATTTTTTGAAAGAGATGCTAAGGGTCTAATTCGATTCAATGATTTCTGCTAAGCTAAGCTAAACTAGACCCAGAGATAGGTTGAATGGATAAAAAAAAATGGTGAAATGAACCCTTTAACTCTAGTTACTTGGAGTGCTCCTTTAACTCAGTAGTTCTTAATTCTGATCCTCAGGATCCCCTGTCCCTTTTTTTTTTTTTTTTTACATTTTTACAGTCTTCCTTGCTTAACACGCCTGATTCAGATTAACAGCTCGTTAACAGAGAGATCCATGAACTGATCCTTATGTGGTAAATAAAAGAGGCAAACAAAATGTGCAGGGGAGCCTAAAGACCAGAATTGAGAACCACTGCTTTAACTAGAACTACACTGGCATTCTATGAGCTGGAATGTTCCACTATCTAAAATGCCGTCATGTCTTTTTATTCTCTTATTTTATTCTCTCTTTAATTATCTTATTCACAGATCACTCTTATTTTGCCAAATATATTACATTTTCACATATAGTGAAAGGTTTGCACCACACTTAACATACAAGAATGGTAGCATACATTCACACAAATTTGTCCTTGCTGTTACCACGTATTGTCTTCAGAAATCCATCCAAACAATAAGCCACCAAATCAGAATACATACTGACACATGCTGCCTCGAGCATATATTTATCATTTATAGCCATAGCAAACTTATTCTGCGGAATTGGATTTCATCCAATATTTCTTCATGCAAACTATACATCAATGTTCACTTAATCCAATAAGTATTACAATGCTTACAGTAGACACGCTGCTTTGTATAAAACCAATTTACCAACAAAGCCTACATAAACAGACATTGCTCCACAGTGATGTACTAATAAAATGAAGGATAATAATGAATATATGCGGCAATTATAAAAAATAAAGTTCTCTAAAGGGAGAGATATGCTCTAATGTATCATAAAAAATACACAGATGGGACTTTTTGAGTAATATTTTTAAGAGCATGCTGTATTAAACCTTAATTTCTAGTTGTTATTGCACACAGCTATTTTATTTCAAAGGGAAAGAATATATGCCTTAACTTTAAGGATTTATTAAGCATAAAGGATTTAAAATCATTACTAATAAAACAAATGCATTCAATAATTAATTCATTGGTAATTACATATATTATTTTTTTTTTTAAGAGTATGCATTCTCAGCATTATGCCTAAACGTTAAACTTTGTAATGACAACATTGACTGTACACAATGCATAAATGAATGAGAAGTTCTACTGCATTTAATTAAACATAACATTCTAAAACGATTAATTGCAACAACAACAACAAAAATAATAACAATAACAATAATAATAATAATAATAATAATAATATAAAACATTAATACTATAAAATAATAAATAAATAAATAAACAAATAAATAAATAAATAAATAAATACATAAATAATAATAATAATAATAATAATAATAATAATAATAATAATAATAATAATAATAATAACAATAATAATAATAACAGCAATATACTACTACTGCTACTACTACTACTAATACTACTGCTAATACTACTACTACTACTACTACTACTACTAAATCGGCAACTGAATCTCTGCACAAGACTTTTGGCCAGCGGAGAAATTAAAATGGTCGTGCCCAAATGACTCTGGTTTTCTCAAGTTTTTTTTCTTTCTTCACTCCCATCAGGTGAAGTTTTTTTTCCCCTCTCTGCTGTCGCCACTGGCTCACATGGTTCAGGATTGGTAGAGCTACGCATCGATGAATTTGCTCTTCAGTGTTTGAACTCTCAGTAATGATTAAATCACACTGAACTGAGCTAAACTGAACTGAACTGAATTTAAACACTAAAAAACTGAACTACACTGTTACAGTTACTATGACCATTTATGTGAAGCTGCTTTGACACAATCTACATTGTAAAAGCGCTATACAAATAAAGCTGAATTGAATTGAATTGAATTGAATTGAATTAATAATAATAATAATAATAATAATAATAATAGTAATAATAAAAATCATCAACAACAACAACAACATAACTAATAATAATAATAATAATAATAATAATAATAAGTATAATAATAATATAAAATATATAACAATAATAATCAAAAATAATAACAACAATAACAACAATAAAACAATAACAACAACAACAACAATAATAATAATAATAATAATAATAATAATAATAATAATAACAATAATAATAATAATAATAATAATAATGATAATATTAATGGCGATGATTATTATTATTATTATTTTATTATTATTATTATTATTATTATTAGTAGTAGTAGTAGTAGTTGTAGTAGTATTAATACATTTATTCATTTAATTTTAAGTTCTTGCCTTCCATTTAATCACGCTTTTAATTTGAACTGAAAACACTTTAGATGCAACAGGCTCTGACAAAAAAAACTGGAAAGAGAAAACTTCTACAGGCGATAATTGCACTCAGCATAGTTTTGCTGAAGACGCAGCGCAAACGATGCATCCAAATGTACTAATTCAATTTCATTAGCGACGCTTAATTGACTGGGCTGAGTTGGAGTTTTGCCCGGCTGATATCATTTTATACTCAGCCTCCATGAAACTCATAACACAGCGCAGGTTCCCGCGAGAGAGCTTCACACATGCTCTCTAAAGCTCAAAGCTACAAAGCTACTTTGCCATTTCACTGTTTAATTTGCCTTTTCAGTATGCCAGTCAGTGGGTGGCTGAGCCTTAGAAAAAAAAAAAAAAAACTGTGTAAATTCACCGCTTCCTGTGAAGTTTCCCCAAACCCATTATAAATTCTGATTCATCCTGGCTAATTAACTGATTCAGAGTTCACACGTTTATATAATCTACACAAGGATTGTGGGAAAAGATAGACACGTTCATGTAAGGACTCATGTGTGTGGCTTGACTCAAACTCAAAAACCTCCCAATGGAGTTAACAAATTGGTAAATGTTGGGGTTTCGGGATATTCTAGAATAATGATTAGTGATGGTAATCAGTGTTTATATATATATATATATATATTACAATTGTACTTAAATTACATTTCTAATTATTTTGTTGTATTTAGTAAAGTTACTTTTCAGACAGTCACACTATAGTTTAAGCATGCAAAATTCTTTTGTGTGGTGCTGCAAAAAGAGGCAATATTAAACAAGATGATTAGACAAAAGAAAAAAAAAAACAAGCGATTAGTCCCTAATTTTAATTTCTGTCTAGAAAGGTCATGCATTGATCTTCGAATGGTCTCATGCAATCTTGTGATGCGAATTCGCAGGTCAGAGTTCACCAAGCTTGAACTTTCCAATGCAGCAAACTATGCAACTTGTCGTACGAGCTTCTTTCCAATCTCTCACATTCACATGCGTATGAATGTAAGTCTATGGGGCAAAAAAGTGTACAGTGTGACAGTATTTATGTATATATATTTATATATATATATATATATATATATATATATATATTTATATATATATATATATATATATATATATATATATATATATATATATATATATATATATATATATTTTTTAATCAACAGTTCTGTGTGATTCTCGAATCTGATTGGTTGATAGCTGTGATATGTTTAAGTAATATCAGCACCTGTACAGCCTCTTTACACTTTGTGTATTACTCCGCCCACATACAGCCAGCAAAAAGCAGACACTACAGATCTAAAGTTTAAAAGATGCTTGCTCAGCTGTTTAACTGTCAGCTTATGATTTGAATATATATATATATATATATATATATATATATATATATATATATATATATATATATATATATATATATATATATATATATATATATATATATATATATATAAACTAAATTAATCCTTAAATAGAATTAATTTGAAAAAAAGTAGATAGATAGATAGATAGATAGATAGATAGATAGATAGATAGATAGATAGATAGATAGATAGATAGATAGATAGATAGATAGATAGATAGATAGCTTTATTTTGTTTACCTCACTTGACCTTTTCCCATATATTCCAGAGTTGTTTAGATTATGGCTTTCGCTGTCATTTATCTTGTACTAATAATCAAGCAACAGACATTTGGAGTGGCATTAAAATGTAAAAAACACACTGTTGCAGTTGATACAAGCCTTTTATATCCCTTTTTTTTACATTTTGCTCTGCTTACGGGAATGGGACAACATTCACTACTGACAAAGCACAAACATACACACACAGCATTCTCATTATACGCACGTATTGTGTACAGAATCAAAGTGAACAGCTAGTTGTTAATGCAGTGACGCTACTCTCTTTAGAGCACTGACAGCTCGTCTGGATGCAGGGCTAGAGGAAAAAAAAAAAAAATCACAAAAACAGAGGAACGTGTCTTGACTCACAGCAGCCTTGTGCTTTAGGGGCTGGCAACCCATATAGCACACTTTGAAATAAAGTATTTTAATAGAGTTTATGTGGAACATACGGTCTCTGCTGATGGCTGTTTACTCGTTTTCTGGATGCTAAAATGTTGGTTGCACTTGATGGTCTTGCTTTAAATTAAGTGGCCTTAACTACTAGGTGCAATGCATTTATGTACTTATTACAGGTATATTGCACAATTATTGTGCTACTTGGGTGGGATATTGGTTAACTTAGCAACATGTTTGGGGTAAGGTAGTTTGAAAGGTGGGTTATCTGCTTTTTTAAGTTAAAATGCTTTTTTCACAGTGTTAAAAGATAGTAATTCTACTTTCAAAATAAAACCCCAGTTGTTGACATCTGTCTTCTTGTTTGCAGTCTTGCAACACTAAGCAACCACACAAATCATGACTGCCGAACACTGTCAGTGTAGGAGTGGCAGCTGTAGCTGTACACAGTCATTTGGGTGAATTTAAATTCAAATGCACTTGTCTTTTTCTAACCTCTGCAGCTAACAAGAGTAGATCATGCGTGTTCAGTCAGCTTGTCACAGAAAACCATTTCTCGGGTTAAAAGAGCATGTCTCAGTGTTTTTGGTTGCTTTAACAGTCCAGCGGCGCTTTTTCAGAAGCAAAATGCATTAAAGTTGTCCATTAATCTTTTCAACAAGTGGTTCTTGGCGTAAACAGGCAAATGCACCAATTGTTTTGCTGTAGTGCTAGGTGATTTTCTCTAGAGGCAGCTGGGACAAATGTGAGCTGGGTAATTGTAGAAGCAGCACTTCAAAATGGATTGTCATTGTTATCAATGAAGTTTTTTTTTTTTTTTTCTTGGTGGCGCCTGTTAAATTTCCTACACACATTCTCTCTCATATTTTCTCTTGTAATGCCTCACGTTCATGGCCTTTAACCAAAAAACTATGGTGCGTAAAGCGGAACAAATTAGCTCAATGCTTGTGAACAGAAATCTTTTCGTCCGGCCTTTCGCTGTCAGCGGAGCAGGTTCCAGAAAGAGGAATCTGACATGAAGGAAACAACACGTTATCATATTCCAATCCATTTTAAATTCTTGAAAGTGCTTCACACTTGAAGTGTCTGGCTGAGGGTAATGGCATATGACAGGCTTCGGCAGCTGCCTGATTCTTATCGTTAGCTGAAGATACTGTAAGCAAATTAGTTTTAATGCAATCTACGTACTTTGCCCTTCTTTCTTTTGCTCTCTCTCGCTCTCTCTTTCGCTGCATAGTCAGATAGCAGATCATAATAACCTCATAGGGGTTTCCTTTCATCTACGCTATAGAGTTGCAAAGGCCTTTGAATGAGAAACTCCGCGTCTTTGACATAGAAGCCTCATCCATCCTTTTATCTTTTTTTTTTTTATCTTTTTACTTTATATAATACAGCTAGATGATACAGAACACAGAAGGACATTTTCTTCAGCATAAGATCTTGTGGTCATTAAGCGGACAGCAGTAGTGTTTCCATCACAGAATTGTCTTCCAGAACCTTTATTCTTTCTGTTCTCCTTCGTTTATAGGGATAGATCCCCCAGAAATCTCAATTATGCCATCATTTACTCACTCTTGACTTGTTCCAAACAAGTTTGAAGCCTGAAAACCTGTAACCATTTACTTCCATATTAGGAAAAGCACATGTAAGTCAATAGTTACCGGTTTATAACTTTTTTCAGTATACTTGATTTTGTGTTTCTTAGAACAACAACAAAATATGGTTTGGAACCAGTGAAGGCTAAACTATACCTTAAAGTCAGTGGTCACCAATCTTGTTCCTGGAGGGCCGGAGTCCTGCAGGTTTTAGCTCCAACCATAATCAAACACACCTGAACAAGCTAATCAAGGTCTTACTAGGCATACTTGAAACATCCAGGCAGTTGTGTTGAGGCAAGTTGGAGCTAAACCTTGAAGGGACATCGGCCCTCCTGGACCGAGATTGGTGACCCCTGCTTTAAGTTCTTCTTAAAAGCCAACCTGATTTTATCAGATCCTAAAGGAAATGTGATTCTTTTCTCTTCTTCAATCAATTACCTGAAGTAAAACAATAAACAAATACGGTGTTGTTGTGCCACAGACTCAACGTACATTTTTGTACACTTTATCTTACTTGCATTTTAGTTGAACTAAATAACTGACTGATTAATTGAATGCATAAGAACAAACTCATATGGCCCGTTTCCACTTACTGCTAAATTACGGTATGGGTAACCTTTATCAGGCTTCCATTTATACTGCCAAAAGGATATCAAGGGTATGTGGTGTACAACAAAGTTTCAATTGCTCGAGGAAATCTCGCTCAAAATAAAACTGTACGGATCATTCACATATGAGAAGCACTCCCAAAAAAACAGATGCTTTATACACATAAATTGTGTATACATGTTTATTACTAACCTTTCTATAAAGATGATTTGATTATAACTGCAGATCAATGACAGAGGGAAATTGCCTACTGTAACATCTGCAATTATATAAAATAAATGCAACATATATGAACACACACAGACCCTTACAGTCTTCAATATGTTCCTAATTACATTAAAACTCCACACAACATGCATCTAGTCCTTATTTGGGTTCAAATATGACCCACATAGCCCACATGAAACCTCTGTTAGAAACTAATTACGTCATTCTGGGTTCATAATAGTCCAAAAGGAGATGATAATAGTTAAACATGGCAGTTTGTTCATGTTTTAATTTGGTGAAAGAATCATTCACTCCTTCGGTTTTTAGGGCTTCTTTTTTGAATTTTCACGCTTCACTGTCATGTTTGTCAGTTTCTAAAACGATCGAGAGTCAGAAGCACTTCAATAATCAAGCACATGTTATTATCATCAGCTCAAGAAGTTTGTTATTTCAGATATAGAGACACATGTGAGCAATTGCGAGCTCCCTGGGAAAAGTATAACCGCTAGCCCTTTTAAGCCGTACTCACACTATGTACAGTTGCCTCGAACCGGGCCAAAGTACGCTTGTCCCCCCTCCCGTCTCCCCCGACGGCCCGCACTCACACCTGTCACCGACTCGCTGGCCAGCAGAGGCCACCATCTCCGGACTTTTAGCATTACGTCATCCATCTACACTGATTGCGCATACACCTGATTTAAATCTGGCTAATGAACCACGTACCTCTTATAAGTCGCACTCAAACACACGTTCAGTGCGAAGTCTTGTTTAGCCCCGGCCAGCATTTCTGAGCGTTATCTCCAGCCTGATCTCCTGTGCATGACTCCAGCCTGTCTCTTACTTTGCTTCGCCTTCTGCCTGCCCACGACCCACACTTGTTATACGGACTCTGACTCTCTCTCTGCCGGCCCACGAACCACGCCTGTTATACGGACTCTGATCATTGCTGCCTGCCCTTGACCCAAGCCTGAATAACGGATCCTGGTTCTCGCTCATTCCCTTCCACTCATGCCTGGTAACTCACTCTGTGTCTGTTCATCATCAGTCTTGATACCCATACTACTACTGTGGATGTGTGTGTGCACTCCGGTGCATATTGTGTGTTTGAGTGAAGTTGTGATTAATAAATACTGCATAATGGATCCCTCCGTGTCCGATTTAGCCACTCACACTTCTCAAATGATCTGGGAAACGGGCCTTGGCACGGTACGGAGGGCATAGTGTGAGTAGGCCCTTAGATGGCCTCGTAAAACATAAACAGGACAAGGCAGATTTTGTTCTTAATGGCTTTGTGGCTGTACATCAAGATAGCGACAAGGTTTGATTGAGCTAGGGTCTACCATGGCTCGTTATTATGCTCATATAGTATTACGATGTTATGTCTCGGCTGTGTATTTAAAAATGTTTGTTTCTTTGTTTTGATTCCTCCGCTTGTGTATGAGCGAGGGACGCTTCTCTGTAAACCAATAGCATTCAGCTGTGCATCTAGCTCCACCTTAACCTTTTGCCGTGCAAGGTACCATTTGCAAAGGGTGCCCAAAAAGTGGTACGGTACACTTTTAGGTACCTTTTGACAGTGGAAACGGTCATATAAGCATACCGAACCGAATCGTACTGTACCATACCATACAGTGGAAACGGGCCAATATATTGTTTCCAAGTGTTAGTGTATACACTTTTACAAGCTTTGCAGCATTTCACTGCTTAAAGAACATATTATTATCATTATTATGAGGATCATACACCGGATTGATGGACTAACTGACAGATGAATGGATATTAATTCACAAGATTTCTATTGGGTTGAATTCAGGAGACTAGGAGGGCCACTACTTACAGTATGTCGGTCTGGATATTTAAAGTTTCTTTTTTTATGTTTTATGTAGATATATATATATATATATATATATATATATATATATATATATATATATATATATATATATATATATATATATATATATACAAATAATGCAATGTTAAGTGTTCATGCATTACACAGGCCATGTATGTTTATTCATGGAATTTAAAATATTTTTTTATTGATTTATAATCTGTTCAGCTACACCTATGATAATCCTTCACAGACAATTCAAAGACATACATGATCAATGAGAAGCTTCACAATTATACTCACACAGATGGATAGAAAAAGAACAAAAAAATAAATAAATACTGTTAAAAATGTTAATATGTATCTATTTGAATTCATATATTTGGATTAGCTATTATGCTATTAAACAGGACAGAAGTCATGTCAGACTGGCCTTGTGCAGGAAAATAGACGCCACAAATAGAATGCTCTTAAGAATTTGTGCAATAACATATGCTTGTCGGATACTTCATGTAAAGGTCACAATCTGTTGTGGTGGTGTCTTTGATTTTCTGAGGTAGCATTAACAGGATTAACTCTGTGTAATATTCAGGTAAACACATTCATCATTAAGTAAAAATGACATATTATGCCCCATTCCAAAAAATATAAATGAAGATCTGGTGTCTCTGTGAAGATTCAACTATACCTCATTTATAATTCATTACAATGTATTATAGCTTGTCATGTTCGCATTTGAGCAAAATAACACAGTTTTGTGTGAGTTTGGCTGGTTTTATAGCCAACAATCAGGAAAAAGCTAAATAACAGAAATTAACAGTAGAAATGATCGCACATGATCAAACCAGAGTCGTTCAACAATGAAAAGGAAGAGGTTGTAACTTCTAGACAGCACCAGGATGGTTATGAATGGTTTATGGACATAATTATATTTTATTGTTTATTGAAGTTGATTTAACTCATTGAGTAGCATCATGTGATGACCTTTGGAAATAAACATTACACTACTTACACAGTGCTCTTTCTTGATCTGTGTGTTTATTAATTACACTGATAATCGGTTTTTGTTTAGATGAATATGTTCATATACAGTTTCTGTGCCTGACGATTGGGTTGTTGTGGTCCTAACCTTCGACCACCACCCGTTCTACAATGCACTGGCCCCTTATGGCTCTCCGCGCAGATGGTGGGCCTGCAAGAGGATGGCCTCATGATACTTCTTTGGGCTGAGCCCAGCTGGGTTCCGTGAAAAAAAATAAATAAAATAAAAAAATAAAAAAAGGCAACCAGGCGCTCTCATAAGAGCCCCAACCCCATGCCTGGCTCCAGGGTAGGGCCCCGGCTGCTCCATACCGGGCGACGTCACAGTCTTTGATGTTTTTGTACATAAAGGGATTTTGAACCAGACTTAGTCTGACGGTCACCTTAGACCTTTTGCCTTGGGAGACCCTACCAGGGGCATTAGCCCCCAACAACATAGCTCTAAGGATCACTCAGGCACTTAAACCCCTCCACCACGATAAGGTGGTGGTATTCGATGCGGTCGTTGTGGTCAAGAAGGAGCTGAGCTGAAAGGCAAAGCTTTCGATTTACCGGTCAATCTGTTCCTACTCTCAGGGTTCATGACCGAAAGGACAAGATCTCGGAAACAAGCGGCCAAAATGAGTTTTCTTTGGAGGGTTGCAGGGCGCCTTCTTATGGGTATGATGAGGAGCTCTGTCACCAGGGAGGAGCTCGGAGAAGAGCCCCTGCTCCTCCACATCAAGAGAAGTCAGCTCTGGTGGCTCAGGCATCTGCTTCGGATGCCTTATGGATGCCAACCTAGGGGGTGTTCTTGGCATGTTCCACCAGGAGGTCTCAGGGAAGACCCAGGACATGCTGGAGGGACTATGTCTCTCGGCTGGCCTGGAAATGCCTTGGGATCCCCTTGGAGGAGCACTCTAGGAGCACCTTGACCCTGTTTGCTTTCAGGAACTTTGATGTGGAGGCTGAAGTATGAGAAGGATTGTTATGTTGCTGAAGAGTTTGCCCTCTCCTGTGGTCTGTAATGTAACAGGCAGTGCAAATGTCTTGATACCTCAGGATGTTGATGCTGCCATCCACTCTGCATATCACTCGCTCGCCCATATACTATTGATCGTCAATCAAACAATCAATATGGTACAACACCAAGCATGTCAGCTCAAGTATCTCCTAGTACAAAACGCTTAACAGTATTACTTGATATATTTTGTTTTTGTAATTGGCTTTGTTATTCAATTAGCAAGTAACAAAATCACATGTTTTTCCAAGAGGAAATTTCATGCATGATATGAAGTTGTAAGCTAATCAGGTCCGTGTCAAAGTTGGCAGATTTCCCTGTGTGTATCTGGATCAGATTTCCATCTAACGCTGGATCACTCACTTGAGCGTTCAGCCTGGAGCACAATTTCCTATCAAAGTAAGAAACAAAGTCCTACCTAATCTCAATAATGATCAAGGCTCGGCTGTTTATCTGTCAAGATCCCGAAACGAAAACATCAGTCAAAAGCTTTAGTCAGGTATTACTTGCCCAAAGGAGAAGGCGTTGTGTGATATGTGTTAAAATTAGATTTGATTTACAATCCTTTTGTCAACTGATGGTTTACCCTCGCTGTCAAATCTGATCTTTCATAACCCACACTGCAGACAGTCTACATGAGCAAAAAGTGACGAAACCTTGGAGATTTATTTTTTTCTTTGTGAAAATTATGCAGCAGTTCAAATTTAATCATATTTATGTCATAGATATGTCAGGGTCTTTTAATGTCTTTTACACTGAGAAAATTATAGCACTGCTGCAACCTAGTATCCTCAGCAATAAACAAATTGCAAATAAATTATTATATTATATTATATTATATTATATTATATTATATTATATTATATTATAATCAAGGCGACTAATGCTTTTCTAGATCGTAGAAAAGCAGTATATGGGCGATACACATATATATACACACACACAAACACACACACACACACACACACACATATATACATATATACATATATATATATATATATATATATATATATATATATATATATATATATATATATATATATATATATATATATACCAAATGCAGGATTTCAGCTCTGACCGGTTAGACAGACACCTCCACTAGCCACTGGCTGGTTGCAAATCATTTTTAAATCATAGTTTTCTTAAAGCAGGGTTCGACAATATGGCCCAATATTCATGCAAATGTGATCTTAGATATTTTTCAAGATACTTCTCTACAGCCTAAAGTGACATTTAAAGGCTTACCTAGGTTAATTAGGTTAACTAGGGAGGCTAGGGTAATTAGGCAAGTTATTGTATATCGATGGTTTGTTCTGTGGGCAGTCAAAAAAAAAAAATAGCCTAAAGGGGCTAATAATTTGACCTTAAAATGGTGTTTAAAAAACAGATTTTATTCTAGCCAAAATAAAACAAAAAAAAAAGACTTTCTGCAACAGAAAAGACATTTCATTGCTCTATTAAACATAATTTAGGAAATATTCAAAAAAGAAAAAAACTAAACAAAGGGGGGCTAATAATTCTGACTTTCACTATATGTATGTACATACATACATACATACATACATACATACACACACACCCACACACACACACACACACACACACTAACACAACATTGAATTGAATCTGATTTGCTGGTAGCCATGTGATATTCTTGCAAAAAGAGCTCTCGCCCAAACATTTAACCCTTCACCCATGTGTATTACTCCACCCACATGCAGCAACAAGCAGGGGACACTCTACAGTTTGACAATTACTGCTGCTAGGCAGTTGGTGAAGTGTTGCTAGGGTGTTCAGAGTGGTTAGTAGGGCATTGCTAGGCAGTTGCTTGGCTGTTCTCAGTGGTTGCTAAGGTGTTGTTGGGTTGTTGCTAATTGGGTGTTCTTATCCCCTTGTGATGACGTGTTAGTGAAGTTTGTAATACTGTTTCCGCGTCCAAGCCGCCACTCATTTAAGTTGAGAAATTATTTGTTTATGATCACTTTTAATTCATACCACACATTAAAGTTACTTTTATATAAAGTCATAGTGTACACAACAATCTCTGGGCTTGATGCATCACAAATACCAAAATTTGAACAATTTATAAAAAAATGAATAACTTTCTGGCCCTCGGATATTAGGCATGGACATATATATTGCGATCGTGATTTTCGCAAGTATTGAATTGCTTTGTAAGCGTTTATAATTACCACTTCATGAGTCTCCCCATACATTTGAATAGAGCGCTTGGACCCAGAAGCAGTTTTGTGTGACGTCACAATTCACAAGCAGATAGTTTGCTAGGTGGTTGCTAACCATGGCTAGGCTGTTGCTAGGGTGTTTTGGAAAAAAAAAAAAAAAAAAACTGACCCTTTAATTAAGTTGTAGCACACCATTCCCTATAAAAATAAATTCCCTATAAAACCGCACAATTTGACCCCTACTTTTAGGGTCTGGGATGAAAACTGCAGCACTAGTTATCCACCAAAAGAATGCAGGGAAGAGGAGGAAGACAACACCCAACCAAAAATACTGTTTGCCTGTTGGGGTCATACAGTATGAAGCTCTTTAATGCATTTTGAATATCCCTTTAAAACAGTTGAGTAAGACTGTGTGAATCCCAGCAGCAGAGCACAGTGGATTAAGCGTATGAACAAGAGCCTTGCATTAGCTGTGAGGTGTGAGACTTCCAGAGCACTTCACTTGCACTCATTCTCCCCTATCTTACACATCTCTCACCAAGGCTGTTTGGCTCCTTCTGCTATTGCAACTATAGAAGCTCAGGAACTATTTTCTGCTGCTTTTCCCTACCACACGCCAGTTTCAGTGGGCAAATTCAGCAGGGGAAAGATGTTTTACATGCTTGAAAAATACAATTAGAGTTTGAGAAGAACAGAGGAAAGAGAAAGCGAGAAAAAAAACTACAAGTCGAGCTTTATGTAAGACTCAGAGTAAAGAAAAAAAGTGCTTATGTTCCGCAGAGCTCTCAATAAGGGCAGCACCACGCAGGCTATTGTAATCCGTGTGAGGTTAGAACGGAAGTGCTTTCAAAGATTCACATTCTGTTTTTTTCTCCCATCACACTGATGCATAAATAAAAGACCTTGTTTTATGTTTACACAGAACTAGCATGAAGATAAGGCTCCATGAGGACATCTCAGCTAACGTACAGCTAGCTTTGAGCTTTGTTCAGTGATCTCTTGACAAGATGAGAGTGGAAATGTGGAAGGAAAACAGAAAAAGAAAAAACGATATAAAAAACAAAGGATTGTCTTTGGATCTATTATTTATTATACTCTTCCCTTTGCCTGTATGTGCTTTAAAATTATTATCAAAGGCATGGGCCTATGGAAGATGACGGGTGCTGCTCTGTAGCGTGAGAACAGGCCTTTCTCATTTATTAAAAGACCAAGGTACAAAGGTGCGATACAAGGCTTTCATCCTAAGTAAAAGAAAATATAGAATAAAAAAAACATGGTGAAAGTGAGAATTCAGAAACTTCACACGATGGACAAATCTTAAAAAGAGGAAACGACTTTGATTCAGACTTGT
Source organism: Danio rerio (assembly GCF_052040795.2). Taxonomy (NCBI): domain Eukaryota; kingdom Metazoa; phylum Chordata; class Actinopteri; order Cypriniformes; family Danionidae; genus Danio; species Danio rerio. Next base: position 53,142,575 of record NC_141037.1, on the reverse strand, counting down.
GTAAATGTTCAGAGATTTCATATACTTCAAATGTTCATGAATAATAATAATAAAAAAATACACATCAGAGTATTGCTGACTAGCATAAAGTTATGTTTACTTAACATTATGTTAAACAATGGCAAATAGACATAGACTATTTATAATGAACACTAGAGGCTAGATTTACAAACAGCTTGTACAAGTGAATAAAAAAAATTATAATAAAAATAAAAATAAAAATAAATTTTATTGCACATCTTCCAGCCAACCAGAATCAAGAATGTCTACAGACAATGTAATAAATAACAATTACCAAACCAGTGGGACTACCTGCACTGTAAAAAAAAAAAGAAAAAAATAAAGTTTAGGAAAGCTTTAGCAAGTAAAATAATAAAATTTAAATATATTAAATTTAAATTAAAAATAAATTTAAATTAAATAGAATAAATTAAAAATTAAATAAAAATAATAATAATTAATGTTAAATGGTAAATAACATTATTTAACAAAGACAGCTGTATACAGTAAAGCACATTATTTACATTATAGATTTCTTAAAAAGCCTATAAAAATAAATAAATAAAAAATATATATTAAAATAAAATAAACAGTGACAGTTGCACACAGTAAATGAGTTTATTTGTAAATCATGATTAATAGACATATAATATTTATTATTAAAACTGGGGGCTAGATTTTGGCAAAGTTTGCGGGAGTAAAATAGAACAATAAAATAAAATAAAAGTTAAATTCGATTATTTTAATGTGATTCTATCATGATTTACTAAAGACAATTTACCAAAGACAACAACATTAAAGCACTTTATTTATGTATTTATTTTGTGGCACTTTAAATTAAGGTGGCGTAGTTACAGTACACGTCACATACACTGTCTATAATAATTACAGTGAATTATGCATGATTACGTGTAAATAACCATTAATCTACTCCACATTCTGACACCAATCAGTGTGTGTGTGTGTGTGTGTAATTAATTACTTTTAGTCAGTAGACAAATAAATAGTAAACTGAATCACCTTAATAAAGTGTAATCATCCATTAATCCAACCATCCATCCATCATATAATACCACTCATTTAAAGATGATAGATAGATAGATAGATAGATAGATAGATAGATAGATAGATAGATAGATAGATAGATAGATAGATAGATAGATAGATAGATAGATAGATAGATAGATAGATAGATAGATAGAGAGTGAAAATTACAATAAAATGACTTATACTGAAGGACATGACTGTTGAACTTTTGACCCCGAACAATTGATCAATAGTGCATTACAAAGAGAAAAATTCAATTTTAGTTACAGCAAACAGGGGGAAACATTGTATAGGAAGTATTCCAGCATGTAGGAAGCCTGCAAATGAATAAAGTTACGGATAAAACATCTACCATAGCAAAGCCAGCAATCCACAAATGGCATGTACAGTGTATGGGTACACAAGATAATAGGATAAGATTGACTCAATATTTGATTTGGTCATTCAGTTTGGCAATGTTGTAGTACCTCCAATCTACCTTTTAATCCTTCTTTATAGTCAAACGGCTTGTTTTATTTAGTTATGAGCTGAACGGGAAGCCAAACACAATTTTGTTTCTGAAGCCTGGACAAACCATCTCTGTAACCCGCTGCGAGCTACAAATCAATTTAGGCAGCTGTGTGCTTTCAGCGGTGCTACACCAAACACGGTCCACATTGTGACAATTCCACTGAGGTTGAACAGTCTCACACCGCTTACAGTTTGTTTTATTTATTTATTGTGGCTTTTAGGTTTCAAGAAAGCACTTGTTTCAATGCCTCAATATCAATACCTTTTTTTTTTGTTTTTTTAACTCTCTTGTCCTCTTGTAGAATTTTGTATAAAAGCAACACTCCTTTTTTGACTGAAGGGTATATTTTCTTATGCTTAAAACCACTTTCATAAGTGTAAAACATTTTTAGCAAGACAGTATTCAGATTCTGAAAACATAGCCCTTTATACATTTCTGGAGATTGTGAATTATGTAGGTATAAGTACGTATGGTTGCAATTTATCTTTCAAGGGTTCACACTTAAATATTGTTTGACAAATGTTAGCAGGTTTGGCATGCTGTCCGGAGAGAGTACCCTGACCTTGGAGATAATTTAGTCCAGGGCTTCCGCCTGGTCAATTGATCTTGTAAGGAGAGTACGAGATCAGGTAGTTCTCTAAAGTTCCCCAAAATGCATAAAACTCGGGACAGCAGCCGTATATTCTCAGAAAGTCCCCAAAAATACTATATACTATACTATATTCGGCTGCTGTATATAGTGTTTTTTTAAAAAGGGAAAGTAAAGAAAGCTCCTGCGGGAGTAAAGGGAGACACAGACTCCTGCGGGAGCCCGAGCAGGGTTGACTCCAAGGGAGTCAATTGCTTGAGGAACACTCCTAATGGAGATAGGGCTGGGAAGTGGCAGCACTATATATATATATAAATATGCATATATGAATAGGTCTGTCAAATGATTAAAAAATGAACGCAACTAATTTTGTAACTAATCATGATTAAATCACAAAACGCTGTATTTATTACATAAATAAAAACACAGGCATTTAGGTGACATTTGAATTTCAAAACAATCAAAGCCAACAACAAACAAAAATGATTTCCATGTTGGATTCTAAGTGGACTACACAAACAAACACACAGAGACACACACACACACACACACACACACGCACGCACGCACACACACACACACACACACACACACACACACACACACACACACACACACACACACAGCGAAAAGGATCACGTGAGTACCGAAATGGAGGTTTTTCATTTTTGTTCGCCATGCGGTATCAAATTCCATCAAAACATCCTAAATGTATTTATGCTGAATGAGAGTGAACTGCTAAACTGGAGTTACAGTCTAAAGATTAACAATGAAACACCCGAAATTGCATGAAACTCTGGAGGAAACACAGGATAGCCTGGTGATGGGACATGAATTGTTTTATTCTGAAACTTTCCTTCCAAAAGCGCGTCCTTGGTCTTATGCAAATTTCGTTGCAAACGCAGGGCCGGAGCAAGCAGAACTGGCGCTCTAGGCAAACAGGAAACACGCCACGGGTGTAGTGGATGAAAGTAAAGACCGGGGTGTTCACTCACTATTCTGCTGCCCATGTTGGCCGCCTAGGCCGCATCTATGCACGCGCCATCCTTGAACACACGTCAGCCACAACAGGAAATATATTTATTTCAAATATATATATATATATATATATATATATATATATATATATATATATATATATATATATATATATATATATATATATTAGAAATAAATAAAATGGAAAAATAGGAAATAAATCAATTTAAGCTAGGACCTGGGAGGGGCGATGATGTGACTTGGGCTCGGGTCACAGCTCGGGTTGGTAGTGTTTTGTTCTGGCGGGAGTAGAGCAGATAGGCCTTTGGCCTCTTACTGGAGCCTCAGTCTCGAGGCGACTTCCTGGCTGAGCTGGGTGTTGTTGAAACAGGACTGTTGTTTTGGGGAGAATGGAGCTTTCTTTCTTGTCCATAGCTGTGCTGTTGCTGCTGTTGTTGTTTTTGTTGTTGTTGTTGCCGCCGCCACCACTGCCGTTGTTGTTAATGGTAATGGTGTTGGTATTGTAGTTAGTAGGAGGTTGGTTTGTCCGTGAATAGCTTTCGGAGGTGCTGAAGCAGACCTGGCATTAGCGTCTTCAGAAAACGAAGATAAGGGAGTGCTAGGCTACTTATAGTGAGTTTGGATTAATCTGATTGGCTAATTAATGATTGTAGATGAAAGACCAGCTGTGGTCAATCATATCAGATGCTCCTTTCAAAATTAGTTTGTGAAACTTCACTTAAAACAAACACTACAGGTCGGTATGATGCCGTTCATTTTCACACTTACTAGCTGGCCGCTTGCCTCTGTATGGAATACCTTCCTGCTGCTACTAGTTTGTCCAGTTAGCTCACCATGTACGTTGGTGGACTTGAGACACAGAGAGGAGTTGACCACGATGATCGGGTTCGACTGCGGTGAAGAACGTTTCAGAAAGCGGGTAATACAAAAACAAAAGCGAAAAAAAAAATAAAGAAGTAAATAGCAGGGTGACAATGTGGTAATATCTGAAAACGTGATAAAAGTCAGATGAGAGATTGCTATTTAAAATTGAAAGTTGGGTTTAGGCAACGGGGTGGGAGGGTCAATCTTTGCTTTTTAAAATGCTGTTGGTTGAAATTAGGGAAGGAGGACGGTGGGTTAGTCGATAGGTCAATCAGTTATTCAGTCAGTCAACCAGTCAGTCAACAGCGGCCTCTAGTGGATTTACATGAGAACAGCCAGTGCAAATGGCACTCGAGAGAGAAATTTGAGATCTGAAAAAGCGTACGGCTTCTGGTGAAAACAATAACTGCAAAAAAATTCCACCAGAAATAAATAGAGGTACGTTTTCAGAATGAGCCTGGGTTACAATCTACGTACAACCACCCTCACCCTGAGCTGTGGTAAAATTGTCAAGCATTGACTGGTCCATAGTAATTAAAAGGTTGGGGACCACTGGTGTACAGTCTTCATGAAAATAAGAAAATAATATATATTTTTTTTTTTCTGATGTAGTATTATGTTTAGAATTTTTAAAGTCACTAAACTTCAAAATAAAATAAAAACAAAATAATAAATTAATTAACATTTATTTATTTTTTATTTATTTATTTTTTCCTGCTGTTAAAATAGTGTGTGTCTACAAGTATACAGGATGTTTAAAATGGCACGCACAGTCACTCTTTTTCTGTGAAACTGACGTATGGTTTCTTTATGAAAAACATTGAAAGTATTTGAACATCAGCTACACACTGTTTTGCCATTACCGTGGTCGTGTGCTCATTTTCTTGTCATTTAATACACATAAAAAAGACATGCTGGTTTTTGTAATGCATCATATTTCATGTGGCAAGAGGTTTTTTATTCTAATGGACTGCAGCATATTTTGCATGAGTTTTGTATTGCTTTGTGTGATGCATTGTTTCACCACTGTATCCTGACAAAAAGCAAATCCAGCCCGCATTCAACAAAACAACAGATGTTTCTGCTCCATTAACTGTTATTTACACCTGTTTAAATGCTCAACATGCAGAAAGCTACTACTTTATGTGTGTGTGTGTGTGTGTGTGTGTGTGTGTGTGTGTGTGTGTGTGTGTGTGTGTGTGTGTGTGTGTGTGTGTGTGTGTATGGTTTACAAGAATACAAAATTGTATTATGACATGGTTATGACCTAGGTGTTATTTTGATAAGGTGGTTTATGAGGACATGTCTTATAATTTAAAATGCTGAAAAATCACCTAATGAGGTCTTTAGACATCAATCTAGTCTGTATCTTAAATAATGATATTAATAAGTGAAATACATAATATAAACAAACATTTGACCACCCCTATGAACCCTAACGGTTCATACAATTGTGAATGCATAAACATACTCTGAAATTTAAGCAGGAAAATAGTCGGTCAGCGCACTGAAACAGGCCAATCTAGAGCACTGATAGATGCAGTAAGTGTTCATAAGACACTTTTCTTGTAAAATATTTGTATAAGCATACTTATATTAGAAGATAAACAAAATTGATTGATGGTTTGCATTTTAATAGACATTTATGGTTAAACATGGAAGTTAAACAGTAAATAAGGGAATAGTTTCAGATCAGTATCATTTTCATGTCCTCATTCATTGACTTTCTTTCCAGCTTAGTCCCTTTGTTATTCTGGGGTCGCCACAGCGGAATGAACCACCAACTTATCCAGCATATGTTTTACGCAGCAGATGCCCTTCCAGCTGCAACCCATCTCTGGGAAACATCCATACACTCATTTACACTAATACACTATGGACAATTTAGCCTACCCAATTCACCTGTACCTCATGTCTTTGGACTGTGCAGAGAACATGCAATCTCCACACAGAAATGCCAATTGACCCAGCGGAGGCTCGAACCAGTGACCTTCTTGCTGTGAGGCGACAGCTCTACCAACTGCTTCACCGTGTCGCCATTTTCATGTCCTGCATTCTATTATTTAAATATCAAATGCATTTGTGACAATTTATGTGGACATGAGTCTAAAAAGGAAGTGTGTCTCAGGCACATTGTTGACATGTTGCTTTTTAAATGCAATTGAAATAGACCTCTTCATTGGCAAACTAAAAGCTTGTCTAAGGGTGCTTTTAGACCTAGACTTTTGTTTTTGAGCCCGTCTCGTTTGCCTAGTTAGCGTGGTTTGTTTGGCACATGTGAATCCAGCAATCGAGTTCAGATCTGCACCAAAACAATCGGTCAGTGATCGCCTGAATGAGGTGGTTTCGGCTTGATTGAAACAAACTCTGGAGTGGATCGATTCTAGTGAGAAAGCGATATGATCCGAGCCTACCTATTACACAGTGTGTTATGGATATGTAATAGGCATATGGCTATTACAGGGAGAATTATGAGAAGGGCGGGAGGTCCAGAAATCCCAAGTCTCGCGGAAGCCCACAAACGAGTGATAATCTTGCAGAAATTGCGCGTCTCCCTCCCGGTCCTCAAATACTTCACGCACCCTTCTCACCCCTTCCCACTGCATCCCTCCTCGCTCTTCAGACACGTCTCACGCACCCTGTCAAACACCACCAAACCCCCACAACCCCGACAGCTGAGCGGGACTCTGAGGGTGCTTTCACACCTGTGAGTAGATTCAGTTGTTCCGAAACAGAGATTACAATTGTTACATTGTTGTTCTTTGCTCTAGGAGCGGTTCGCTTTCACACTGCAAAGTTTCTAATCGAACCAAAAGAGCTAAAACAAGTCACGTGTGAGTAAACTCTCCTCACATTGGTCAGAGTGTCAGGGTTTATTCTTCAGCGTCCCGCTCAGCTGTCAGGAGAGGTGGTGGTTTGGTGGTGATTGACACGCGCGCGACGTGTCTGAGGAGAGACGCGGTGGGGAGGGCTGAGAAGGGTGCGCGACGATGCCTATTTGAGGACCGGGAGGGAGACGCAAGATTACCGGGAGATCTTCACTCGTATGTGGGCATCCGGAGACTCGCGAAACTTCCCGCCCTACTCATAATTCTCTCTTCATATAGCCGTATGCCTATTACATATCCATAAAACACTGTGATATAACCGGGCTTGGATTGGATCGCTTTCTCACTGCAATCGAACCGCTCCAGGGTTCGTTTCAATCGAGCCGAGACCACCTCATTCAAGCGATCTCGGAGCGATTACTTTGGCACGGAACAGAGCGTGATTGCCCTGTTCACATATGCCAAACAAACCGCGCTAACTGGGCAAACGAGACACGTTCCGAAACAAAAATGTACACTGTAAAAAATTGCTGTTAAAAAACGGTCAGATTCTACGGTAAAATAATGTTTTTTCACTAAAACAGTAATATTCTGTTAAAAACAGTGCTTTCTGGGTAACATTTTTGTTTTCGAGAAAGTAACCAACTGCAGAAAACTGTGAGCGAACAGAGTTCAGATTCGATGTTTTGAAATCTGTGTTTGAAATCACACTTTGTGTCCTTGTTCACTATTTCATACACTAGTTAACTAATATAGTTCACCTGACAGTTTTAATAAACACTAATGAGTGAATTCAGACACTGATGAACACCTGCTGTTAATAATTACAATTACTGAAGAAAATAAACAAGAAATACAATTAGTGACTTGAGTTACAGCATTAAATAAAATCAAATAAAATAAAACAGCTTCAGTCTCAGCAGAGGATCATTAAACAACTCCACAAACAACAGCACACACACTTATTACTGACTGATTTGACTTCCATACTATTCTCATTGAGATCCAACAGAAATTAAGGTGTTTTTTGTGTCACCGTAGTGGAGTGAGGGGCTGATTTAGTTGGGCTCTTCACCCTTGAACTCATTTAAGAAGACTTTCCAACTCTTTGAATACAGAGTTTACAAAATGTTTGTACTATAGCAATAAAGTTGGGAAGTCAATAAATAGAGAAATCTATTTATCTGAAATTAGTTCTGATAAATGTTTTGGTATAAATCTGGAAGAAGGGCTTCATTCAAAAGATTTTATGCTAGTTGCAGGTATTAATTGAATTAATAAGAAGTGGAAACAGAAAAGATACCTCTGTAATTACTTAACAGTTAGGAAATAACATACAAAAACAGTTTAGTTATGACAAATACACACTCAGAGCTCATGAATCTGACCTTGTATCTCAACAATGGTAACATCTCAAATGTTTCATGCTGCAATGCATGCTGGGAGTGGCACTGTACAACTATCCCAGCATGCATTGCGGTATAAATAAATGTTGTATAATGGTCTAACGGTTTTCTTTATTTGTGTTTGATTCTGCTGTTGTTTATGTTTAGACTTTCAGTTGCCTGTTTGTGAGTTAAACAGTTAATTTTGTTAAATTTGTTGTCACCATTATTGAGGTTCATATGCTGATTATTGATGTCTCTTTGAGTGCAATTTACACCATAGAGCAGTGTTATTGTCCAAGATATTCTTAAAAACTTCCAGAAATCATTGCCATATATATATATACATATAATGTAAAACAACAGATTTAACATTGAATAGGAGCAGTAAATTTTATTATACGAAATGAGAAAAGACTCTGCCATTTAATAGCAACATGAACATCACCAGATCTTATTTAGGTTTTTGGCTGGCTTGCCACAACAAAGGAGCTTTTCAAACAAAGTTCTTAACAATTGCAGCAGCCACGATATATAAATGTTAAAAATTACAGGGCTAAGAGCCCAACTAAAGCAAACTCTGTTCTCCATGATGGTGACGTAAAACTTTGACTTTTTCTCAAGAAGAACTTTAGTAGATGTTATACAAAAATACATGTATTAAGTAATAAGTGTAGCTGGTGATGATGTTTGTAGAGTTGTTTAATAATCCGCTGATCATTTAAATGATTAAATCATTTGTTGTTCTTCAGGTTATTTCATTATAAAGCTGTGACTAAAGTTTTGTATGTTCTGTTCTTGTTTTTTTCCTTCAGTATTTCTTCATTTGTTCATTGTTAATCCTCAATTATCATTTAATTAGTCAGTTAATTAATGAATTTACTTCAGCTTTGCTCCATGTTTCTTGAACACTCAGTAGTGTGGACACTTCAATTAAAACTGAAGTATATGCTCTGGGGTTTAAAGGGTTAAAGGTGTGAGAGGTAAAAACACAGTGTAAAAATGTATTTTAACAGTAATATACTGTTAATTTACACAACTGAAGTAGACTGTAAAAAAACAGTATATTGCTGGCAACCACAGCTGCCAGTAGATTACTGTTAAATCAAGGAAAAAACAGTATTTTACTGTAAAACCTGAAGCTAATTTGTTCTGTCTGTCACCGTTGTGGAGGAGAGTAGAGCCAGTGTATGAGTTAAAGATGAACAATGAACTGCTGATGTTATTCTGCATGTTTCTCTATTTAAAGATAGCGGCTGTTTAGTTGCTGATGCAGTCAGAATCTCTCTGGTGACTCCAGATTTACATGTATGTGTGCTGTTGTGAAAAATAAGACATTAGAGTTAAACCAAACTTTTCTAATTAACTAAAATAAGTTATCATTATAAGTATGCTTCTAAGCATATATAGCACAATACTTCATAAACTCATTCAGCAGTTGACCAAGTTGAGGCAGTTGCTTTCAGTGAGCAAAATGAGTTCACTTGAGTATTGTGTAAATCAATGTAGTCCATGTATTTTTACAGCAACATACTGTAAAATAACAGTACATTGCTGGCAACTGCAGCTGCCAGTATTTTACTGTTTTTTAACGGGACAATTTTTAACAGTGTAGGTGTAAAAGCACCCTGAGTTTGAGAATCCAACATAAAGCATTTTTGTTTGTTATTGGCATGGATTGTTTCAAAATTTAACTAGCACTTACATGCCTGTGTTTTTACTTCAGTGATACGGCATTTCGTGATTAATCATGATTAATTCCAAAAAAAAGTGTGATTATCTTATTTTTTTAATCATTTGACAGCCCTATTTATTATTCATTGATTTATTGTTGTGTTTTATAACAAAAATATATTTGAGAATCACACATCTGGTGAAATCAGTCATTATTCCTCAAAAAAAAAACAAAAAAAAAAACTTAGGATTAATAAATAAGATGAGTTACATGTTATTTTAGGATAACATAGTTGCTGTATAATTATTAATTTAATCCTCTGGAGTCTGCAACAATGTATACACATTTTGAGGGGTCTTTTTCTGATAATCCCAAACAATTCCTTAAATTACACTTTCAGTTTTGATTGTACATATAAGAACAATACATCAATTGAATCTGTTAGGTTTGTACTTTTTTGTTTACACTGTGTTTTTGCAAAATAAAGAACATAAACAGTGTAGGCATTCTTTCTTTTGTCTCTGCAAATGGTTTTTAGAAACACGTCATTAAATTGAACTGAAAGTCCTCGAAAAAAAAAAAAAACACACAGAAATGAGACATATATCTACAGAAAGCTTGAAGTGTCTACTTTTAAATGCAGCAAGTGCATGTTGAAAACAAATATTGTTTGATAAAGTAATCAGTATGAAAGCAACACTATGTCTAGTTTCTCACTCTGAGCTCATTATTTTTAATGCGACCACGCTCACGTGGCTTTGTGAATACAATCAATTATGTGAGACGCACGCAACTGCAGAGTATTGTTAATTAATTATATATACCAACTATATTGTTATGGTTAGAATGTGGGTTAGCTTTAGGGTTAGTTACATTAGAGTTAATTATACTGGTTTGTGGAACATGTGTAACTATATCGCCGTAAAATAAAGTGTTACCATTAGATGCAACTTAAAGAAAGATATAAATCTGGTTCACTAAATCATGCATACTGTATGTAATATTACTCAAAGTAACATTACTGAAGCAGCACAGTGGCTTAGTGGTTAGCACGGTCACCTCAAAGCAAGAAGGTCTCTGGTTCGAGTCCTGCCTGGGCCAGTTGGCATTAGTGTGTGGAGTTTGCACTTTCCCCCATGTTAGCGTGGGTTTCCTTTAGGGCTTCGGTTTCCCCCACAGTCCAAAGATATGCGCTATAGGTCAATTAAATAAACTAAATTTGTCTCAGTGAATGAGTGTGTATGGGTGCTTCCCAGTACTGGGTTGTAGCTGAAGAGCATCCACATTTTTTTATTTATTTTTTTTATTTTAATAAGACAGACTGGATTCCTTTGAATGGTTTGTTCCTCCCTAAAAGAATCAGCATGCACCATAGTGTTTGGCAAAACACGCACGCCACAAACCAATCACTGTTTTCTCTCTGGTGTTTGGTCGTTCTCCTCTCTCACCGGTTGATCTAATTGCCAAGATGAAATGCATCAATTTCCTACAGGAATTGAAAAAAGCAGCTTTAAATCTTTTTTTATACATCCTCCAAACCCTCCCTCCCTCTAAAAGCTTCTAAAGCTGATGTGTTTGGGAAATATTCAGGATACTTTTCAATGTATTACAAAAGTTCAAGGCTTTTGTGGAGATTAGTTTCTTTGAGGTTTAATTGAGGAGAAAAATCCTGGAATTATCACTCATCACAGGTTGAACTCAGGGGAAGGAGAGACACTGTTTAATTCAGCTGTGATCACGTTTTGGTATTCAGTGGTAAATGTGTTTGGCTCTTTTGGCTTCTTTATTTTTCATGAAACAAACATGTATTTTTTTTCTTGTAAACGGTACAGAAATTATTAGGACCCCCTTATGTTTTTCACTCTTTGTTATATTGCAGCCATTTGCTAAATTCATTTAAGTTCATTGTTTTTAAATGTACACACAAAACCCCATATTGACAGGAAAAGCACTGAATTGTTGACATATTTGCAGATTTATATATAAAAAAAGAAAAACTAAAATATCACATGGTCCTAAGTATTCAGACCGTTTGCTGTGACATATTTAACTCAGGTCCTGTCTTGTTTGTAAGATCATCCATGAGATTAATTCTACACTCTCAGAAATAAAGGCACACAAGCTGTCATTGGGGTGGTACCTTTTCAAAAAGGTGCACATTTTTTACTTAAAGGGTGCGAATTTGTAATGGACCTCAAAAGTATATATTTTTACCTAAAAATATTAAGAGGAACACTTTTGTACTTTTAAGGTACTAATATGTACCCTGGCTTGAGGTATTAATATGGACTTTTTGGGTACATATTTGTACCTTTTGAAAAGGTACCACTCCAGTGACAGCTCGCGTGCCTTTATTTCTGAGAGTGTACACTTTCATGTGAGTCCAGCTGTGTTTGATTATACTGATTGGACCTGATGAGAAAAGCCTGACATCTGTCTTTATAAGACCTTACAGCTCACAATACACGTCAGAGTAAATGACAATCATGAGGTCAAAGGAACTGTCTAAAGAGCTTAGAAACAGTTGTGGCAAGGTACAGATCTGGCCAAGGTAACAAACCAAAATCCTGCTGCACTTATGGTTCCCAAGAGCACAGTGGCCTCCATAATCTTTGAATGGAAGACATTTGGGATGACCAGGACTCCTCCTAGAGCTAGCCGTCTAACCAAACTGAGTTATTGGGGGGGAAGAGCCTTGGTGAGAGAGGTAAAGAAGAACCCAAAGATCACTGTGACTGAACTCAAAAGATGCAGTCAGGAGATGGAAGCAAGTTGTAGAAAGTCAACCATAACTGGAGCCATCCACCAGTCAGGGCTGGCAGAGTAGCCCGAGTTTCATGGAGTTCGCTATAAAAAAACAACAACACCTAAGTACTCCAAAATGGTGATCAATAAGATTCTCTGGTCTGATGAGACCAAGATAGAAATTGTTGGCCTTGATTGTAAGCAGTGTTTGTGTGGAGAAACCCAGGCACTGCTCATCACCTGTCCCATACAGTCCCAACAGTGAAGCATGGTGGTGGTATCATGCTGTGGGGGTGTTTTTCAGCTGCAGGGACAGGATGATTGGTTGCAAACGAGGGGAAGATGAATGCGGTCAAGTACATGGATACACTAGCAAAAAACCTTCTTCAGAGTGCTCAGGACCTCAGACTGGGCTGAAGGTTTACGTTCCAAGAAGACAATGACCATAGCACACAGCTAACATATAGAAGTGGCTTCACAACAATTTAGTGACTGTTCTTGAACAAGTTTCAGTATAATTCAACTTTCTTGCAAAATAACATTGAGCAGTAAATACTTTTATTATTTAAGGCATGGATGCCCGTACTCGGTCCTGGAGGGCCGGTGTTCTGCAGATTTTAGCTTCGACTCCAATTAAACAGACCTAAACCAGCTATTCAAGCTCTGTCTAGATATACTAAAAACTTCCAGGCAGGTGTGCTGAGGCAAGTCAGAGCCAAACTTTGCTGGACACCAGCCCTCCAGGACCGAGTTTGGGCACCCCTGACTTAAAGGTGCAGTAGGTGATTGTCTTCAGAAACATTTTTTGTTGTGCTGGTTGAAAGTCTCTTCACAGTCCAATAGTAATGATTACAGTAAATGATCTAAATGTGTTTATATGTATTTTTATATTCTGGGTAAAGCATAAAACTAAAAATGTTCATCCAATTAAATAGAGTCGAAACGTCATCTCCCTTAATTCCGATAAGCAGGTCAGCCTGTCTGTCAGCACATGTAGATTCCGACTTCTGCGCATCTGTTCACGCAGATCCGCCATTAGCGCGTGCCCGTCTGCATCACAAATGCATGTGCACCGAGCCGCTTACAAATGCCGAGTCGGAGCCGGAGGCGCCCTAAGGACAGCGGAGCTCGGGCCGATTACTGTAAAGCCAGGCGCGGGTATAATTCGCCCTTAAAGCGGCCGCGCGGTCACAAGACAAACCGGAAGAAATCAAATGCTGAATTGAAACTTTTAAAACCTGAATCAATATTGGAGTTACTTTAGCACGCTGGAGTAAGGATGACACCATGGCTGAAGTATCACTGTTAGACAGGTAATGTTCTGTTTTTAAACTATTTTATGTTAGATTGTGTTTTGTTATGAATGACTTATATGCACAGACGTGTTGTTCAGCCACTGAAATCTCCTGGTGAAAGATTGATGTGATTATTTTCAGTTTCATAAGGTTCTTTGACAGCATCTATAATGTAGATTTATATTTAGTTTAACAAAACAGCAGTAAATAGTGCTATTCCGTCTAACCTGCTTTATTGAGCTGAAGTTGCTTTTATATTCACATTGGGTCATTTTTGAACAATGATAGCCTTCCTATACTGTTTACCAGGCTAATCTGAATATTCGCTCTGAAATAGCATGTAAGTGTGGCAAAGTATTACATGTAATTCCTGCACGGCGCTGGCACTAACTAACTGGCGAATGACATGAACTAGTGGGTTGTCTGTCGGCTGTTGTGACGCGGTGCGCGCGCTCGTAATTTCAGGGGGTGTGGCTTTGAATCACAGTCCCTCCCCGCCGTCCAAAGATAATATGCTAAGCGGTTAGCTTTTTAGCAGATCACTTACTGCACCTTTAAGTAAATAAAAAAGCAAGTCCTTCACATTTTGATTCAAGCAAAATTGAAAAAAAAAAAAATAAAATGATGACTTTATACATTTTACTGGAGTAAAAATGTATTACAGTATCTGTACTTTTACTTGAGCACCTAATTGGTGTACTTTATCCAGCACTGAAGAAAGGTACTAAAATACCGGTCTATGAAATAAATTAGCATGGCATAAATTAAATATTAAAAATATAGTAAAAGCAACAACCTTACCTTAACAACAGTTGAATAGCACTTAAAATCACATCAAACGTTAATTGTTTGCTTTGAAACTGTGCACAGGTGCTCACATGCTATTATTTATCAACTAATGCCCAGTTATTTGAGATTGATTCACATGCCAAATCATATCAAAATCTGTGAGGAACAAAGGTACTAACAGTGTCTACAAATTGGTATGTGCACTGTTGAATCAGGTCCACAGTGTGTTACTGCATCAAAATGACTGCTTTGTCTATTGGGTCACGCAGTGCTCTTCAGTGGGGCACAAATAATTGGTCGGTGCTGCACAGTTCAGTTGTTTAGTACAGTTTACCAGATTGTCTTCCCTTATTTGAAGTTGAAATGAAATCAAAATGATCTATTTTATATGTACAGTATATAGCCGTGTTTGTTGTAAAGATATATCTGTGCACTTCATTATTTAGTAAAACTTAATTTGCTCTCAAAATCTTTAATCAAATTTCATAACCACCCATCTCTCCTTGAAACAACTTTTCTTCACTTCTGATCACATGGAATGCTTTTAGGACAGAGCTATCAGCTTGTTTCTTCTTTCTACCCTGCTTGGTTCAACAGTCAGTTTTCCAACATTCATTTAGCAATGCCCATCTTACAATGATCCAATTCCCAAAGAATGAAATTATGCACCGCCCTACATTTTTCTCTGATTTCTGGACCATTTTAAGTCATAATAGATGAAATAAAGGTAAACTTACTTTTCATTCTGACTTTAAAGGCATGAATCTGGGGTCCACAAGAACTTAATGTTGCTAAGACTTATATTTTTAAGTACCGTATTTTCCACACTATAAGGCGCACCGGATTATAAGATGCAGTCTCAATTATGGGGTCTATTTCTGTACTTAACCGATACATAAGGCGCACACTAAAACATAGTCTACAAAAAAAAGGTAATGAAAGCAAAACTATTATCGAAGTTTAGTTGAACTTTATGTTCTATGAAACAATACACTCACATATTTTTTTTTTTTTTTAAATCAGTCTTCTCCCTTAAATCAATCAAAGTCTTTCTCTTGTGTCTCTGAATTGAATAGCTGGGTAGTTTTGCCATCAAACATGCCAGGTTCTCATCATTGTCGGAGTCAGTCTCTTTGCCGGGTGGCTGTTCAGCAATGATGCCGGCTTTCGCGAAAGCTCGGACAACAGTTGAAGCAGATACCTTAGCCCAGGCATCCACAATCCATTCACATATGGTTGTGTAAAAAGTGTGTTGGCCGTTTGTCATCCATGCTCCCACGCTGCTCGCAACTTCACTTTGAATGCAATGTTTACACCAATATCCAGCCATTGGGAGTTCTTTTGTTAGTCCTCCCAGAATGACAGCAAGCTCTGAATTAATTTTCTTCACTTGTTTTTTTTTTTTGTCTTTTGTTTTTTACAGTAGCGGTGAGATGAAGTCGCAAATCAACAGGGAAGGTGATGTGTGGAAAAAACATCCAGTCTCTTTACATACACCTCTCTCAGCCACTCACTCATTTTTTCCTTGTCTATCCAGCCCTTTTGATTGGCCTTAACGGCGACTCCGGCTGGAAACTTTTCTTTTGGCAGCGTCTTCCTCTTAAAAAATGACCATAGGTAGTAGTTTCTTTCCATTACAATGGCAACCAAGAACAACAGTAAAGGCTGACTCCACAGTATGGTTCACGGGGATGTCAAAAATGAGAGGGACCTCATCCATGTTGGTGATGTGTTTGGGATGGATCTTTTTGTTAGTAATCTTGTTACTGCAGTAGGTGCAGAAGATGGCCAGCTTTTCTTTGTAATCCGCTGGCAGTTGCTGCGCCACGGTAGTCCTCACGGGGATAGAGAGATGGCGCCTTTTCACAAAACGAAAGCACCAAGACGGACCTCCTTGAAAGTGTTCAATCTTCATGTCTTGTGCTATCTTTGTTGCCCTCAGTCGATTGGTGACTGTAGAGACACTTCTTCTGGCTGTTCTTTGTTCAATAATCCATTGTTCAAGTTGGTCTTCTAAGTGTGGCCACCTTGCTTTGTTCCTGCGGAAAATCTGTTTCGTCACCTTAATTTGGCGCAGTTCATTTTCTTGCTTTCTCCACCTCCGAATCATAGATGCATTAATGTGGAATTGTTTCGCAGCTGCTCTATTCCCACTTACAACCACGTAACTGATAGCTTGTAGCTTGAATTGTGCCTTGTAAGCATGTCTCTTCACTGGTGCCATTTTATTTTACAAAAACTGATGTACTTCCAACTGACATGCAATAGAGAGTAGGGTGTGGGGCTTTCCTCATTTCCATCATTTCCTCATAGCAATCTAACAGTAAGAGAAGTGTGGTCAAGAACATTGTGGCTAAAGCCATCAAATGGACAACAACCGTGTAGTGTTATCACGCCAAACGCAGAAGCAAATGTTCAGGCTTTGTTTAAAGATCAATAAAAGAAACATTTCATTTTTTTTTTTTTTTTTAGTGGATTAACTTGGATTCAATGTTCACTTAAAGAATAACAAGGTGTGCTAGCAAAATACACATTGCAAGTTTAGATTGTACATGGACTTTAAGGACTTGTGAGATGTTTGACCAAAAAAAGGAAGTTACTTGACTTGAGATCCAATGACTCTACATGCACTTTTTCACACAGTAATCCCAGTACACAAACCTTCTGTCCAACAAACACAGGGCTAATCTGTATTTTATCAATCCTTATTATCCTTATATGTAATTTATCAAGATTAATCCTTGGCTGCAAATCATCAGAAATGACCTTCTAGTGCTCCAGTATTGTTTTATTCACTTAAGGAAGGGGCTTCACTTCAGTCAGTCTTGTTTATTGTTATTTGTTTATTATTATGGTCACACTTTATTTTGAGATACAATTCTCACTATTAATAAACCATTAACTATGAGTTTTCACTCAAATACCTAATTAATTATTAGTTTGTAGTTGAGTTAGGTATTAGGTAGGATTTGGGATGTGAATCAATGTAAGGTCATGATGTATTTGTCCTTCATAAGTAATAATAAACAGGCATTATCTAAGCTGTAGTATTTATTTATTTATTTATTTATTTATTTATTTATTTATTTATTTATTTATGCCTGCTGAGTGTAAAGGCATGTTAATATCAAGGAAAATTTATATAAATAAATAAATACAATTTTAGAAATAAAATAAAAAATAAAATATATAAATAAAACAACCCAAACATTTTAATAAGACTATAACTTACCCATCATTAAGCCATCCTAGGTGTATATTGTCTGTCTTCCTTTTTTTTTCAGACAAATACATTGTACTATTAAAACATCGGAGTCATACACACTTATAATAATGCCAAAAAAAAAAAAAAAACATCCCTTCCAGCTTAATCTGCGAGGTTAATAGAGGTCATGCGTATTCACGAGAGTGGTTTCTTCTCTCTTGTTTTTCGCTGGTTGGCATCCAGCTTATAAGTGCATTGCTGCCACATTCTAGACAAAATTCTGGCATTCTAGCATATGACGTAGGCATAACATCCGGTGAGAATTCAACGAATGCAGATACACAAACAAGGGATTAAAACAAAACACCAGTCGTGAATTATAGGTGAGTAATAATTACCTGTTTCAGACCGTTTCAGCAGAAATAGGGTTCAAAGGCTTCATGACAACTCAAATAAATCATTTTTATCATTATTATTATTATTATTATTATTATTATTATTATTATTATTATCATTATTCATTTATTTTTTAATTTATTT
This sequence comes from Danio rerio, assembly GCF_052040795.2. Lineage (NCBI taxonomy): Eukaryota > Metazoa > Chordata > Actinopteri > Cypriniformes > Danionidae > Danio > Danio rerio. The sequence continues at coordinate 53,124,103 of NC_141037.1, read as the reverse complement.
ATTCATTTATTTGTTTGTTTGTTTGTTTGTTTGTTTGTTTGTTTGTTTGTTTGTTTGTTTGTGCAAATTAATATACTGTAATTATGACAATTCCACAAATTTGAATATTGTCATTTCAACTTATTTTGGTTTGAAGTTATTGGGTTTGAAGTTGAACTAAAGAGTGAATTAATTTTGTACTAATTTTGTACTAATTTTGTACAAATCACTTTTAGTTGAATTATGCTGTGGATATAACTATGAACATTACTTGAGTTTGCTCTTTACTCAAGTTTAATCATGTTGAGCAAATTAGTTTTAAGCTCTTGATTAGATTACGCTCACATTTATTGGTTTTAATGACTTAAATATTGCATTGGTTACATTACATTGATAAAAGAAATAAGTGTGCCCTAAAGTGAAAAAGGTTGAGAACCCCATCATTACAACAAACAATCGCAAACCTGTGTGATTGCAACTAAACCTCTAGAGTTTGAAGCAGTGTTAGTCAAACCAGTGTTAGGGAAAGTTACTTTTGAAAGAATGCATTATAATATTAAGTTAAGGCTCGTACACACCGTGATGTTTTTTGTTTGCGTTTTTGAGACAGTTTCCTGGATTCAAACCCAATCGATTTTCACTGCTGTTGAGCAGAAGAGTATGCAAACTCTCTCCTTGACAATAGATGGCGCTACACAACTTTTCGTCATTGTTTGGGAAACACACCACATGTCATTAAATAATCAAGTTAGTTCAGTGTTGAAGGAGTTCAGTTCATTTACTATAAAGTTCGCCAATTACAAAAATATAAAGACAATGGTGAATCAGCGTTGATTCAGTTGTTTAACTTTGGTAATGGTGTTGTTAAATGTATCAATTATGAAACAAACTGAATTCAGCATTATTAAAACACAGCAGTGTCATCATCCTGCATGTTCCCATCTGCTAGTCAAATCAATAACAGTAGTGAATATCAGGTGTCTTTCAAATCAATACCAACAAGCAGTCTGTTTGCTTCTTGCTTTAGCTATATCACCCTACGCCGATGCATGCTGGGTAAGAAACGTCTATATTACCTTGAATTGATGCGACCTTTTATCCTTTTCATTTTTTTTTTTTAAGTGTGATTTTAGGAAATCCAGCGGTAATATTTTTTATTTTTTTATGTATTTTTTTTTCAGTTGAATGTCTGCAGGCGTAAATCAATGTAGTCCGCGGGGCTGCTCACAGCAAGGCCAGCTTTCATTCTGTCTACCGGAGCAGAATAAACAGATCTGTCTGCTCACATGGGCACTGGCCAAGATTAACTTTATTGGGAACAGTGAGACTTAAGATATCACAGAAAGGTGCTGCCTCGCACATGGATTTCTGGCTAGCTTTATCTATCAGTGACAGTGCCTGTTGTTGTAAACCCTGCTATGTCAGGGAGCTTGGCTTCTGTTGAACCACCTGTTTTATTGCCGTTGACAAGATTAGACCCAAACTATGCTGCGTCATAACACTGTGAATGGAGACGCTTGGAAATCAGCTCATCATTGGCAATTTAGAAGCACATCTGGCATCTGTTGCTTTCATTAGAGAATTGCAGTACCAAAGCTAGGCTTTCCGGACGGGTATGCGAGAACTTGAGCATTACTTGAATTTAACCTTGAGTTCACTTTTGAGAAATCAGATTAATATCTTAATTTGACTGTTTTGTTTATGAATTCAGTTCATGCTTTAATACTGTTAGTATAGCTTTACTTGCAGAGGGTGTTCATAAGGCGGTCATGACACGACACATCATGAATAGCAAGGAGACTTTAGACATGCTCATGACAACTGATGAAATTGTAAATGCAGAGATGACATTGTTGTTTTTGACGACTTGACATAACTAAAAACATCATAACCTGTCATTGTCTTTGTTTTGACAACTTGACATTATATAGACAACCACATACACAATTGTTTTATTTTAACTAAAAGATAAAGAGACATGACTTGTTTTAAACAATCAATAAGATAAGAATTCAAAATAGTTCATGTTATGCAACATTACTCAATACACAGACACACATACAATATATATATATATATATATATATATATATATATATATATATATATATATATATATATATATATATATATATATATATATATATATATATATATATACACACACACATCAATGTATATTAATACATTTTGAATTTATTCGTTATCATGAATTTATTTATAAGTTAAATGTCCTACTATAACATCATTACTACAGCAGGAAAGAGCTAAACATCTCAGCCTAACATTAAATCATCCACATTAACAGCCAACAAAACTAAGCTTTTGTATCATTATCAATTTAAAATGCAACTACACCAACCTTTTGTTAAAGTGATCCACCAACCGTTGACTTGAAGCTGGTGGCTGGTCAGGCTTGTTTAATGGCCATGCGCTGGCCTGCATGCACCCTGATTTTAAATTGGTCAAAAAAAAAAAAAAAATTCTTAATTGAGCTTTTAATCCAAAACATTATTATGCAACCATGCTGTTTTGAACTTTAAAAAAAAAATATATATATATATATATATATATATATATATATATATATATATATATATATATATATATATATATATAAATTTAAACAAAATAATGTATTAATTGGATGAAGTACTGCTTGAGTATATGTATATGTGTAGTATGTATGAATATATGAATTGTGTATGACTTGATACCACAATCAAAGTATTGCTTCTAAAGCTTATTAGTAAGACTTAAATAATAATGTAACGTTGATGGATCAAAACTGAAATAGCTAGATCTGAATAAAAAAATACCTGTATTGTAGGAAGATTTGTACATAAAGGCGAGGTTCCAAAGTCAAACATGCAGGGGTCAAACAGGTGCAAACAAAGTCTTTATGTGTAATCCCCGAAATATGAAGCAAACAACTAAAAATGAGAAATAGTCTAAGATCAAAAACAACCAAAGGCTATGGAAAATGCTTAGAAACATATGTGAGAGAAGAAAGGCTTTGCAGTAAGTGAGTGACTGAGCTGCTTTTATAGGAGTGTAGATTGACTCCTAGGTGTATGTGTAATCACAATCAAGTTCATGTGCATCAGGTATGAGGTGCAGAGGATTCTGGGATATGAAGTCCGGTTGTGACAGAGGATTAGAATGCCTACGAGGGGTGTCTGATGGACACTCTAGCTGCTGATTGTAACAATAGCTTTTATTATATAATATGTTTGTTTGTTTGTGTCGACCTTGTTTAGTGATGCTGTGTAAAGTAGGAATGGGTTGATAACCGTTTTCAAGGTATCCGTGGTTTAAAAAAGTCAAGGTTTTAAAACTGACAAAATTTTCCGCTCTACTGTTCCTAAGTTATGTGTAAATTTTTATTTATTTATTTATTTATTTATTTATTTATTTATTTATTTATTTGTTTTTTAGGACAACAGTGTCTCCAGCAGAAAATATATCCAAAGATGTAATTTTAAATTGTAAAGAAATCTGTGATTTTGAAACAAATGAAGACAGCAAAAGTTTTTGATTAATTTTAATGATTTAGCACGACATGTTTACTGTTCAAAAATATTTCAACTATTTCTCAAAATAAAATACATTGTCTTTAAAGGGGAAAATTATTTAGTTTTTTACTCAGACATTTAAAAGAAACATATTTTTGATCAATAATCACTATACCGTTAAAAACATGATATTTTTGTCCAAGGTTATCATAACGTCAGAATCTCAAAACCGGCCCATGCCTAGTGTACAGTTTGTACAGTATGATGCAAACAGAAACAAAATGTGAAGTCTTCTCCATTGGGAGATAATCTATTCAACGGATATCATTTACAGCACAACATAATTTAAGCATAAGCATTGCACAAAACTGTGCATACGAAAGAACCTTCAGCACTAGATAATATAAACCTTTACTTTAGTCAAAAAAACGAGCGCTGCCCACAGATTAAACATTGATGAAATACTGCACACTGATGAGGGAAAACCTAGACAGTGTTTGTGATAAAGGATGAGGCTGTTTATTAATGCAAAATAGATTTGAGGATTAAAATGCTTAATTTAAGAGGTTTATTGAAGGTGAGTCAAGTTTGACCCATGGGACAAACGGAATATACAGAAGTATAAGACCACACAAGGGTTTACTGTCTCTTAGAGTCATATGAGCTTGTACATGCATCAGTCAGAAGATTAGGCTTGACAATAACTTTTCACAAAATTATTACTGCTTTTATTATGTTGTGATCAATTATTTACTGACTTGTTGAGCAGAAAAAGGCTTAATAATTATAATAAAGTATAATGTCTCCAAACTTAAACATCAAGTGGTTATCACATCAAATACACATCACAAAGCTACTAAAAATGTAAAAATGATTTGAAATGTATGTGTTTAAATTAGTGGTGGGCTGCGTTAATAATAAAATGCTGCGTTAACACAAGACTCTTATCGCACGATAAAATAAATATACCCGTTATTCTATTATCAAAGTTAGGTTGGGAGTTGGGAGATGGGTCTATTCTACACAAGCTATGGTGACTTTCACCTTGATATTTTATCGCGTATGTGTACCTGACCGGTGAGCCGTCTGACAAAAAAAGTGCCCTTCCGAATCAAATCAGCAGGATGCCAGACCTTAACTGCAGTTCGGCAGTTTCACTTTAACTCATGAACATTTAATTTATGCCAACTTGACAAACTGGGGTATAAGATGCAAAAAAAGGAGTAAGGACTGGTGAGAGTGTTTAATAACAGAATTTAATAACACACGCCAAATGGAAAGCAAATAAAATTCAGCATTTCGCAATGTGTGTATGTGCGGTCCTTTACTGACAGTGTGTGGATCTTGTTGGGAAATATGGTGAAAAGTCCTACATGACGGTTATATTTTGATTGCGGTGTTTACCTCAATAATTACACTAATATATGCATACTCCACGTCTTAATTCCGTTTCTGTTTAGTTCAGTTATAACTTTAGTCGGATTATGGTGATCAAAAATCGCTGTTTTGAACTTATGTACTGTAGGCCTACAGTTCAAAATTCATATTTAACTGAATAAACAGTAAACACAAGTACATCTTGTTGAACATCATTTATTTCCATCATCAATTATCGTAGTAGAACAGTTTCTCAAGCAGTTTGTGATGCAATTTGGAAACAGGAGATGAGCCCCTGTTCTAATGCGCCACCTGGCTTGAGAAACCCGTACTGAAATACTTATTATTGGGTAGCACACATATTCTGAATGTCTTCTGCAGAATTCAAATGAGCCATTGTAATCTAGATTAATCTACATAAAAAAAAAAAAATAAAATAAAATATATATATATATATATATATGCCCATCTATAGTTTAAATATATCAAACACACCTAAAATAATACTTCTAAATGAAATAATCAAACTAACAAATAGCTGCAGTACTTACGAAGAACATATTCACATACAGTGTTGCATATTTTTCTGCTCTATTTGCTTTCCCACAGCGTAATGCGAAACGTATTATTGTATATCTGACACGTAAGGTCAAGCTGCCACGAGCGGTTGTGCATTCTAGCCAAATCCAATAACCCTGAGCTTCCCTACCTGTGTACCCTTTGATGCATATCCTTCCTCTGAGCTTCCAAGCTATTATCACAAGACACATGATGTGCTTCTCCCAGCGGCCTCAAAACTCTACACAAATGAAATAGAGAAATCGATCAAATGTGTCAGCAAGACTTTCCTTTTGAATTGGTGATGAGGAAAATCTGGCCCAAAGCTGCAGCTTCGTGTCAATCACAGATCCCGCTCTGATATCTGTTGGTATCAGTTTGGTTCCAGACTTCTTCAAAGACTGCCGACGTGTCTTCCCTTCAACTCTGGCAGACGACCACCTCCGGTTCAGGATCTTGCGCAGGAGCACAAAGGTCCCATGTGGTTACAAAGCTCATGCTATGATCCTGCGTGTATATGTAACCGCGGGGCGAACAGTAACAACCTAAAAATAAGCCAAGCCGCCAGCAGTTATGAGGCCTTTAAAAGCAGAGGTACATCTCCAGAATATTAAGTCAGGTTCTGCTTTGACTGTCAGTTATATATCTTGTAAATGCATGTGAAGTCGTTTATATGCTCATTAAATCAGAGACTGAGGTCATTTTCTCACCGATGGAGTCGTGATTGCAAAGGGATCTGAAATAACAAAGATTTTAATGCAATCTTTTATTTTACGACCTGCCAGCTTTGTGTTCCAGGCACTATGGTATGTCTGAATGCTACTTTCGACCAATTTGGGATCGTTTATGTCAAAGTACCCATTTACCACTGGTGTTTTCATCCATCCGGTTACAAGGGGACGCTAAATGCTGGAATAAATGGGTTCTGAAACATTTGTGAATTGTCCACTTTTAGCCACTTCCAGGGGTAGTTGTACACATGTTAGTCTAAATTCATCCCAGGCTCATTGGGAATGTGTGCCTAAGCCCTTATTTTTGCAAAACAAGACATTTCAAATAACAAATCCACTAGATGGTGTTGTCTACATTTTGTGAATCTGAAATACATTAGGGTGCGTTTTGTAATACATGCCAGATACGATATACAGAGCTTCTTAAGTTGAATGTAATACCTTTTGCTACTTTTGTTAATAGCTTTAAAATAAAAGTAATACCAGCATGACTACCAGCTGCAACTGTAGTGGCGTAAATGAAATATCTTTCCAACTGGAATAACATGTTGCAGATAACATACATTTAAGACAGAGGGATTAATCAAGATGTCACAATGGGCCTTTGTCCATAGTTTTTAAAGGTTTTTAACGTGTTTTCACACCTCTAGTTTGGAAAAAGTCGGGAAAAGGGTTGTGTTTAGGTGGGGGTGTCGGGGGAGGGAAAGAGGGAAGGATTTGGATAAAAATGGGAGTTTCCATTTGGGCACTGGCTGATTTTCATCGAGGCAAAACAAACACAAAGACGCAGGGGAGACAGGGAGTGTGAAATGTTTGATGTCTCACGTCAGAAAAAAAATAAATAAATAAATACAGCATTTTTCTAGAGTTCTAGAATTGAGACACTGCTCTTTCACATGGTATTTACTGCCAACGTTAAATAGCAATAATGCAATATTTTATGCAGCCTATTAGCCTCACACATTATTTTACAGCAGCAAAAAAACAGACAGACGCAGGGGAGAAAGACAGTGACTGTGGAATGTTTGATACCGCACTGTGTATAAGAGAAGAAAAAAACAAAAACTCAGCATTTTTCTGTACCTTAGATGCACTGGGGTAGGTAGCATCAGAAAGCCATGTGTGTCTAGACTATCCTGTTACAAAATGTCCAAAATCCTACACGACAGTAATAGTTTGATTGCAGTATTTACATGTTTACACAGAGAGCAGCGGAGAGCAGCACAGAGTTTACACAGAGAGTTTGCGGCGGGCAGCATTTACAGTGGATCTTTCAGTCCATAATATTGTAGTGATGTTAACGTACTGTAAACTTAGTAACTAAACACCGAAAGAGTACAGCTGATGATATAAATTAACTTTGCCATCTGAATGAACAAACAAAGGGAACTGATCACACACACACTTTCCAAATCTGTAGAAACAGGACAATCAACACTAACTGGAGCCACGTCTTTATTAAAAGAAGATGAGCGGCAAATCAGGATTTCAATATTTCCAGATGCGAAAAGATCTCGGGTAAACAATGTTTCTTATACACATATTTTTGTCGCACGTCACGTGCACTGTAATCCACACGTGAGTCCAGCTGCGCTCTCATAGCGGAAAAATGAAAACAAAACCTTTGTTGCAGCACATAAATAAACACAACACTGATGACCAGTGTCTACAAACTGTTTTTGTTTTTCTTCCTCTTGTTTTGGCAACACAACATGGTGTCTCTCTCTGCCGTCTGAACACTGTATCAAGTAAAAAGTTCAAACACCTGTCGCTTTGCTGCTGCGAGTCGCTTGTAGTGTGAATGAGGAAAATAAATTAATAAATAAATAATTCTGATGACATTTAACAATAATTATGACAAAATATGTATTTATTTATTAATTCATTCATTCATTCATTTTCTTTTCGGCTAAGCCCCTTTAATAATTCGGGGTCGCCACAGAGGAATGAACCGGCAACTTTTCCAGCACATGTTTTACGCAGCGGATGCTCTTCCAGCTGCAACCCATCTCTGGGAAACATCCATACACACTCATTCAAACTCATACACTACGGGCAATTTAGTCTACCCAAATCACCTGTAGCGCATGTCTTTGGACTGTCGAGGAAACCAGAGAACCCAGAGGAAACCCACGCGGACGCAGGGTGAACATGCAAACTCCACACAGAAATGCCAACTGACCAGCCGAGGCTCGAACCAGCGACCTTCTTGTTGTGAGGCGACAGCACTACCTACTGCGCCACCGCATCGCCCATATTTATTTATATTTATATTAATAAATGTTTGTTTTATTTGTGTATCCTGATTGGACAGGATTTTCATTCACAGTAGAGCACAACAATACTGGTTCTGCTTCATCCACTGGTTCTGTGTACCACTTCAAACCTTTACCTTAATACTCTTTGCTATATATAATGTCGAAACCCTGTAGTGTGTGTGGTGTTGTTTTTATACCTCGGTGTGGACCTGAATTCACACAGACTTGGACACAACTAACTCATTCCAAAGGTGTTCTATTAGGATGAGGTCAGGTCTATGGACCTCCCTAGAGTCCAGTGGAGGTGTGCTTTACACTACAACATCTGACACCTTGTATTGCACTTGGTGAGATAAGGGTTGGATGCAGGTACTTAACTATAGAAACCCATTCCAAGGCGCTCTCTACACCCTGCTCTTGGGTTAATCTGAAGGCCACATGAAGTTTGGAGGTCTTTGGCTATACAGAAAGTTGGCAAGTTGGCTGACCCAGCTCTGTGATTTTATGTGGGATGCCGTTTTGCAAGTTGTTGTTGTTACCAATAGCGTCCAAGGTGATATACTACTGCTAAGAGTTGACCGAGTATTATTTATTAATGAAGAAATGCCATGAATGGGCGTACAGCACATGTTGCTCATATCACAGAACCATGCTTGAATTCACTGAGCTCCAAACCCTTTTGCCAATATTTGCTGTATACGATTTCGCCACCTCTATACCCTTATTCACTATCTCCTACATTAGTCCACAAATACCATCCACTTAATGAAGTGAATGAAACGAGTGAGTGAATTTGAGAAAGAAAGCCATTTTGTTTGTGCTTCGCCGTTTGTTAAATTCAGATAAATTTGTTTTTCAACTCCTTGGTCAGATGCTGTGATAGTTATTTGACATTTAATGAACTCTCTATTAGTAATAAACCAAAGACTTTCGATTATTGTCATGTATACAAACATTACTTTACTTAAATTGTATTCATATTAAAATACATTGATAGAATTGTGCTACAGATGCCATCTTGTGGTTGGATGTGAAAACTCATTTGGCAAGCAAACTCTCACAGTGCATTATGGTGATTTTCTGTTAAGTGTACGTAGTCTGTTGACTCGTTATTACTTTGCATTGTAGGACTGAATGAGTGAAATTCATAATGGTCACTATTGCTTTTGGACACCACTAAAAATGGCTGCTCCCTTAAATAGTGCACTATGCGATTTCAGATATAGCAGTATGATTTTTTGAGGGAATATAATACTTTTTATTAGTATTTATTTAGTGCTAAAAAAAAAAAATATATATATATATATATATATATATATATATATATATATATATATATATATATACATATATATAAATAAACCTTCATAATATAAATCCCCTTTTAATGTATGATTTATCTGAAGCTTTTTTTTAAATATTGGATTTAATTTTTATTAATATATTTATTTGTTTACTCGTTTATTCAGTCAGTCGTTCATTCAGACAGTCCGTCATTTATTGTCTTGATTCTTTTCCTCTGAAATACAGTATTTAAATAACTACGGTAACACTTTTTCTATTTTTTATTTTATTTATTTATTTTTTTAATTTTTTTTTTAATGAAGAACTTGCTTATAATGCAAATCCAATAACCTAATAAACATTGTAAATTTAGATGCTGAAAATATGTCCCTGTTTTACGTTTTGGTGTTTATTCAAATGTTGGTAATTGTACATTCGATGGAACTACACTAAAATCTAATTGATTGACAATTGCATGTGGAAAATCTTTAAAAAGTTTTCTAGCCATCTCAACTTCAGTCAAACTGACTAAACATAGTACATTAAATTTTGTATAACATAGAACAGTGGTTCTCAAACATTTTTCACCAAGTACCACCTCAGAAAAAAAATGGTCTCTCCCTCCAAGTGCCACCATAATGACCGGTATTGAAATACAGTAGCGTAACAGGCCTAATTAAGCAGCTGCACCTCTGCCCAGTTCAAAAACGTGGCTGAAAAAATCTTATTATTATGAATATTTATTATTGTCAGTCACTTCAAACATTATACATAGTTTGAGCAATAACACTGTACTGAGCTAAAAATGAAAATAAAAACGTCAACATTTAAATTAAAACGTACTTTTATAAGTTCATAAACAATGTCACTGTTCTTAAAAAAAAAAAAAATCTGTTACTTAAATGTAAAGTATAATCATAAAGTAACCTATTCATCAAAATCAGGAAATCTTCTTTAGACCTCATAAATATAGGTTATATGTTTATGTATAAACTCTTTTTAATAAATTTTGAAATATGTTGCATGTACAGTATATATGACTTATTTGTATATTTTTGAAAACTAAACATTAATTTGTATTTTAAATATATGAATTGGATTTACGTATTTAATTTACAAATTAGATTTGCTTACTGCGCGTTAGAGTAGGCTTTGTGCATCAGAAAAGCAAGTGATTGAACGATACCTATCAACATTGGGATATAAAATACGGGATACGCCCCCAACAACAAGTATGTGGAGGAGATTAGCTTCAAATGATAGAATACATTACAAACATTAGAACATTGAAAATAAAATAAAAGGTTTAGCCTATTAAAGTTGATTCACTGATCACATCGGTGTATCATACACGTTAAAGTGTTAAAAGTTTGTTCATTTTTTTTTTCTTACTTTGTTCATTTAATTATTTAGTGATTCCTCCGCGTATCACTAGAAGGAAGCCTGCATAGCACAGTTTTAGAACTACTGATTTAGAATATGCAGTTTAGTAACATAAGTTTAATTAACATAAATGGCATAAGACATGGATGGCACAATTTGTTGCTATTTTAAGATCTTCTTATGCGCCATAGAGTTTAAATAGCAAATCCGTTTGTTCTACTTTGTGGACTCATGGGTGTCCTGGTCTAAAATAAAAGTGTGTTAAGGCACATTGTTGGTGCATTGCTATTTTGAGACAACTGAAATAGACAACCCAAGCTCATTCTGAAAACAAAGTCCCAGTTTATTTTTTTTTAAGCGAACACTGTAGGGCGGTGTGACGTTGTTCCCTTTCGCACTTGCCTTACCTCCTTGTGGAGGGCTTCCCCGCTGCAACCCATTTGTCCACTCAGCTCACTGTGTACGTCGGCAGGCTCGAGATGCAGAGAGGAGTCGACCACGGCGATCGGTTTCGAGTCCGGGGAAGAGCGGTTCCAGCAATCAGGTAAGACAAAAACAGAATCCCAAAAAATAAGTGAACGAGTTTTGTGACAGGGTGAGAATGCGGTGAAATCCGAAAACGCGGTGGAATAAAATTTAAAAAAAAAAAAAAAAAAAAAAAAATCGGGGCTTTTATTTTTTTTGGACGGCTTTTTGTAAACTGTCACTCGGGTTTAGGGAAGCGAGCGGGTCGCGGGTCGATCAGTAAAATTGGTTGGGTTCAGCGAAGGAGGAGGGCGGGTCGGCCGATTGGCCGGTCACGCAGTCAATCATCCGGTCAGTCGGACAGCGGCCTCCGGTAGGTTGACGCGAGAACAGCGAGGGCGCGAACCGCACTCGCGAGAGGCGTCTGAGGTGCGAAAAAGTGCACAACAGCGGCCTCTCGCGGATTCGCGAAAATAAAAACTGCAGCCGTACGTACACGCCGGGATGTATTCCGTGGTGTCCAGAAACGTTCGCGGGACTAAGTTTCCACAATGAGCCCGGGTTGGAAATAGACCATGCCATTGACTGACTAAAAGTCGGTCTTAAGTCCAGTGCCTATGTGTGTCCAAACATTTACACATTGCTGAATGAGATCCACAGGATGTAAAATCACAAAATATGTGAAACTACTAATTTAATTTATTTAATTTGTTTAGCGTGACTATATAGATACATTTATGCAATTGTTGAGCTTGATTATAAATAATTATAAACATTGCTTTAATTCATTATGAGCATGGACTTCACTGAAAGTGTTACCATAATTATTTCCATATTTGTCACCCTTTTTTGAGGCATTACCCTGCCTAGTGAGCATTATTGAATACAAACCCTGCAAACGAAGTCATTTATTCATTATGAAAGCTGTTGTGGCACACACTGTTCACATCAAGTGAATAGAGGATTAGTCTTCATTTTACACATAACACAAAGTGCTATTGAAGTGCTGATAACCATGCCGACCAATGGTTCAGCTGTGCGCGATGAAGAGGTTGTGTAATTCTACCTCTCTGACCCACTGGGCTCTTTGTTGGTGATTTTCTGCTAAAGCTTGACAGACTCGCAGCATGTAATCCTTTACAATGATTACTGGCATAATGAAAACTCTGCTGTTAGTCATGCTCTGCATTAGCCGCGATTGGACACTATAAAATGAATTAATTATCGACTGTTCATTATAGAGGCACGCTGAGACCAAACCATATTTGATGTGTGCAAAATAAAGGATCTTAAGTAAGACTGAAGCAACTCATTTAATGATATAGTTGTAGCGTTATCAAAGACAACATAGGCTCATACTGAAAACATAACCCTATTTAAATTTCTGGAGATCGCAAATTATGTAGCCAGAAATACATATGGCTGCATTTCATCTTTAAAATGAACACCACAGGGCTGTATGGCACCTTTCCTTTTCGCGCTAGTTTTTGCACTTTTAAATGTATTATCTGAATCTTCAGAAAGCCTTTATTTCATTATCTTTTGGTATTTCATTGTGAGGGCAATGTTCAGGTCGCTGGTTTGAGCCTCGGCTGCATTAGTTAATGTTTCTGTGTGGAGTTTGCATGTTCTCCTTGCATTCGTGTGGGTTTCGTCCGGGTGATCCGGTTTCTTCCACAGTCCAAAGACATGTGGTTTAGGTAAATTTGGTAGGCTAAATTGTTCATAATGTATGAGTGGGAATGAGTGTGTATGGATGTTTCTCAGAGATGGGTTGCAGCTGAAAGGCCATCCGCTGTGTGAAACATACTGGATGAGTTGGTGGTTCATTCCACTGTGGCGACCCAAGATTAATAAAGGGACTAAGCCTAAAAGAAAATCAATGAATGAATTTTATTGTTAACACTTCAGAATAGTTCACTGTAAAAAAAAAAAAAATGTAAAAAAAAAAAAAAAAATGTTACTGTCTTTATTTGAATCAAAAGTTTTCTAGTCATCTCAACTTACAGCAATCAATCTGACTAAACCTATTGCATTAAACTTTGTTTAACTAAAAAATGCAGTTTAGTAACATAAGTTTAAGTTAAAGTAACATAAAGGGCCCTGTCATACACTCGACGCAATAAGGCACACGGCGTGTATGGTGACTTGTTGCTATTTTCAGACCAGCGCAATTGTAATTTCATGTTTTGCGCCACATTGTTTAAATAGCAAATCCATTTGCACCACTTTGTGGACTCATGGGTGTGCCGATCTATAAAGGAGCTGTGTTAACGTGCATTGTTGATGCATTGCTATAACTGAAATAGACCAAACATTTACACATTGCTTAATACACTAAGGATGTACAGCAATACACAAATATATTTACATATAAAAAAAAATAAGGATTACGATGTTACAAAAATGAGTATTTTTTATATAAATATAAAAAATCCCTACCTCCATGCCTCATCTCAGGGGGATTTTTTTAGTTTATTCATAATTATTTGCATTTAAAAATAGTTTTGCGCTTAACAAATAAAATTAAATATGTAGGCTAATGTATGTTTTCAGTGGAGTGCATACAACACTGTTTTCTTATCCATAAAAGTTAAGGAGTAAAGAGTAAAAGTAAAGAGACAGGTTGAATGAAAGAGGCTCATTCTTTATCCACGCACTGCAGATGGTCTGTTTAAATGTTTTCTCGCTAGTGAAGTGTTCAGTTTTTCCATTTTTCAAAGAATGCCATGCAAATGTGTCATGGTGTGAGGCAACTGACTCTTAATGGGAGATGAGACTTTGATTGGTTTAATGCATGATATACTCAAAACACACCCATAACTCATAAAGAGAATAAGCACAACCCTATTAGAAACTACGCCAGGGAGCAAAACATGTTTTTAAATACTTAAAATATCAAAAGTGGATTATTCTTAATGCTTTTGGGTCATGTGCTTTAGACTTTGTACTTAGATCATTAAAATAGAGCCCAAAAAAATGTATGACGTTTTGTCATATTTTTTTATGTTGTGAGAATATTGTTTTCTTTTTTTTTTTTTAATGAAATGTAGTTGCATTGTGATCTTAATGCCATTGTGTTGTGAGATCAAAGTTTCCTTTTTGAAATGCCATTGTGTTGCGCAATACTGGGCCACTGTATTTTTTTTTTTTTGTGTGTGTTTTTAGAAGCTTCAACATAAAAGCCACTGCCCAACACCATTGCACAGAATGGGAAGAGCTAGAATAAAATTGTACAGTGCTCTGACTGTGTTCATCTGAGAGAAAAACAAGTCAATTATGGTGTATTTTTCATTATTGGGTGAACTATTTCTTCTTTTACCTCTTAATTCCGCCACACATGTCTTTCTTACTAAAGACACCTGATTCAAATCATCAACTTGTTAACAGAGAGATCTATTCACTGATCCTTGTGTGTCGAATAAGAAAGACATATAACATGTGCAGTGTGGTGGGGGTGGCACAAGGACTGGAATTGACAACCACTGAGTTAACTGGTTTCAACTGAATCATGTGTGGATTGAATGTGTCGACCGCAGATCGAACCTGAGCTAAACATCCTTCATGCCTGTAAGGTCACATTGGAATGAATGACCAATGCATTAAACTGTCACTTTACCATTCTCACACATCAGCCAGTGTCATTGTAGAGGTTAAACTCAGGTAAAGAGTTCCATTAGGTATTAGATCCTTTTCTTCAACACCCAGTTCTCTGCAAATTGCAAAAGTCCTCCTCCGCTTGAACACATTGTCAACGTCTGTAGCTATAAAAGCAGTTCTATACTGTACCGAGGCAGGCAGCAATTAACAGAATTAGGTGGCTGAGTGTGGAGCTCTTCTTGAACGCTTCTGACACTAGTCTGCTTGCTGGAGCCAGGGTCAGACTCGCACTGCATTTACTCTAATGGCTTTAGCACAGACGCTTTCTCCAGAGGTAAACAACACCTGCAACCTCCAAAAACCATTATTCAGAGTGTTCCTATAAGTATACAAACCAATCTATTTATTTATTTATTTATTTATTTATTTATTTATTTATTTATTTGTTTGTTTGTTAGTTTTTTGTTTGGATGTGGGTTTATTTATTTGTTTGTTTGTCTGTTTGTTTATTTAGATGTGCTTTATTTATTTATTCATTTGTTTGTTTGTTTGGGTAGATGTACATTTATATATTTGGTTGTTTGTTTAGATGTGGATTTATTTATGTTAAGATGTATTTATTTATTATGTTTGTTTGTTTAGATGTGGATTTATTTATTTATTTATTTATTTATTTATTTAATTGCTTGTGTATTTGTTTGTTTGTTTGTACCTGCATTTATTTGTATTTAAAAGTTCTACCTTGTCAAAAGTATTCATTGGTTGAACCCTAATCAAACTTGCTAATGGAACTACTTCTTGCTCAGTTAATGAGTTAATTCATTTCATAAATATTTTTTTTCTGCCAATTTATTTCATTAACGATAATAATAATAATAATAATAATAATAATAATAATAATAATAATAATAATAATAATAATAATAATAATAATAGAAACCTTTTATGTCTTAGATTTGGAAA
This sequence comes from Danio rerio, assembly GCF_052040795.2. Taxonomy (NCBI): domain Eukaryota; kingdom Metazoa; phylum Chordata; class Actinopteri; order Cypriniformes; family Danionidae; genus Danio; species Danio rerio. Next base: position 53,107,990 of record NC_141037.1, on the reverse strand, counting down.
CATGTTTTAATAGCATGTTTATATATATATATATTTGTTAATATCATTGATACATTAACCCTTAAAAAATTATTTGAGATTGTTGCAAACTACAGATGTCTTCTACTATGTATTACAGGCGTATGCTTGCAGGGAATACTTTTATGTATGTGATAGTACAAACAAACAAGAGCAACAGCATAATTAATTATTTAATTAATTATTGAACAAACTACTAAATAAAGCAAGTTTCGATCAACCACACCACTGCATAGTGCTTGTGCTTGCTTAGTGTTATCATCTACATACATTCATATTTATTTTTTTATTTATTTATTATTGACGCCATTTGATTTTCATTTAAATAATTTTGGCTTCAGCATCATCACTGGTCCTCTAGTTGAGATTGATATTCTCCTCTAATCAGTAAGTCAAAAAGTGAGTCTTATACATCAGCAGTTGTATATGAATCTTTTGGTATTTCCGCTTTATGCGGAGCAGACACGGTGGCTCAGTGGTTAGCATTGACGCCTCACAGCAAGAAGGTTGCTGATTCGAGCCCCAGCTGGGTCAGTTGGTGTTTCTGTGTGGAGTTTGCATGATCTCCCCATGATGGCATGGGATTCCTCTGGGTGCTCCTGTATACCTTTAAGTCAAAGGACACGCGCTATAAGCGAGTTGAATAAACTAAATTGTCCGTGGTGTATGTGTTTAAATGGGTGTGTATGGATGTTTCCCAGTACTGGGTTGCGGCTGAAAGGGCATCCGCTGTGTAAAACATATGCTGGCTGGATAAGTTGGCAGTTCATTCCCCTGTGGGATCCCTGATGAATAAAGGGACTTAGCTGAATGAAATTGAATGAATGAACATTAATGAATGCATCAGGAAACAAGCTATCATTGCTGCACCAAATCAAACTGCATAACTTAAAAGCATTATTTGTCCACTTAGAAATGTGCACTCCACATTAAAAAAGACAATTTAGACAACACTCAGGCTGAAATAACAAATTGGAAAGAAAAAAAAGTATATATATGACTGTATTTTGACAAAAACACAAGCTTCACAATTCTGCTTTTAATATCTTGCCTGATGGGTTTCCATTGAAAGTGCATTAGTATAAATGCCTTTTCTTCTTTCACACACTGAAAGACAAGCTCTTTTGTCTGATAATAAACCGCAAGCCACAAAAGCTGTCACAAACTGTCAGTTTGCATTTAAATTATGTTTAATGTTATTAGTACTTCACTGTCTGTAAAAGAAATAGATTTAAAAATAAAATCAAACTGTACCCTTTCTATCAAACTGAGATGCACTATTTACATTTTTGGATGTACTGGAATTGCTATTGGTTTGTCTGCTCTGTCACCTGTGCCGCATTTGCTCCAGCATTCGATAAATTACATCTGACAGTGTTTTTTTATTTATAATTTTAACAAGCGATTAGAATTACATTCTAATTAAGCATAAACACATCAACTTACATTTCACAAAAGTACTTTTTCATGTCAGACATACAAATTACTGAAGTAATTGACATTGTGTTTGCAAAATTAAACTGGTGAAGTAACGAGGAGTGATGTTACTAGAACACTGCACGGCTATCAGCCATCAAATTCAAGAACTAGAAAGAACTGTTGTGTACACATATCGTCACCTTGGAATTATAAAGTTCTATCTGTGTTCTGAATGATTTCAAGATATTGAGCTTTAAATTTGCATTCCATAGCAAACATTGTGTGTGTGTTTAACATTTATTTATTTATTTTTTTTTAAATAAAAAGTCTTAAAATGTAAACAACTTATAAAAAACATTGCATAATGTAAATAAGTTAATAAGAACATGTCAATAACTCAATTTTGACAAACGTGTTAGATAAAATCTTATAATTCTAAGGTGACGATATATGGAACAAAAGCAATTAATAAATGATAATAGTATTGTGTGATAAATGTGTGATCAATTTAAAAGTGACAACTAGCAAAGAGCAAAGTACTTACAGATGGGGAGTAATGAGTTATTAATGATGTCGTTACTGCAGAAATGTTCTTAGTTTTTAGAAAAGGTCTAGCAAATGTAACCTGTCTGATTCTGTTCACACCTCTCTAAGTGAGATTCAAGGTGTCTATAAGACTACAAGACAGCAGGTGTGCATGCTAACAAGCACGCTAAAGAGCTCATCCCCCAGCATCAGCTAGCACCCACTTTTATTTCTCTTGAGATCAGAGGACTGCAGTTCTTCTGCCATGAGATGATTTCTATAGATGCAGGCTGCATTATTGAATTGTGTGTTTTCACTTTAAACAGTGTTTTCACTGCGTTTAAAAAAAAAAAAATAATAATAATAATTCGCACAATCTACCATTTATAGTGTTAACACACCAATGTAGTACTGGAATTGAAGTACTAATATCCGCATATTGTACCATTGTTACATATGCAAAAACACTACCATAAGCATGTGGTGATGAGAAAGTCAAATGACAAGCCTAAAAACATACTAATATATAGGTGTTCGGTGTCTTTCACACAACTATTAAACATCACTGCTAACACATGACACTAACGTAATTCAATAAACATTATTTGTCAAAATCGAATTTAACATAAAGCTCTAATGGAAATAACTGGTGAAATGTGAAGGGTCAAGCAGAGAATTCTGAGAATGTAGCAACCCCGGCTCATTCTGATTACGTACCCCTATATGCATTTCTGCAGAGAGCAAAATATGTTCCAGGTTTTTGTTTTCGCAAATCCACCGGAGGCTTCTCAGTAAGTTTTTTCAGATCTAAAATTTCACTTGCGAGTGCCATTTGCGCCTGTTGTTCTCATGTAAATCTACCAGAGACCCTCCCTCTCCCACCCTCCCCCTTCCCTAAACCCAACCAATAGTATTTTAAAAAAGCACTGTTTGACCCGCCCACCCCCTTACCTAAATCCAATCGCAGTGTTTTGAAAAGCAATCCAGAAAAAGAAAAGCCCTCGCCTGATTTTTACCACGTTTTCATATTTTACCACATTCTCACCCTGTTATTTACTTGTTTAGTAATTAATTTTATTGGCTTGTGTTTTTGTTTTACCTACTTTCTGAAACCGTTCTTTACCAGACTTGAACTATGTCGTCGCAATCAAGTCCACTCTGCATCTCAAGTCCACCAAGATATGTGTCCACTAGGGGCGGACTGGCCATCTGGCAGAGTGTGCAGTTTCCCGCTGGGCCGATGTATTTTTGGGCCGGGCTGATCATCTTCTAATGATCTGATTGGCCCATAAAACACTTAGCAGACTGTCGTGTCTTTCCTCCTAATTCACTGATAATGCTGTGATCTGTGACGATCTGAAAGTAAGATGTTTAGTTTTAACAGACCGGCCCATGTGACATAACCTGCAGCCCATTGGTTCTTGTCTTTATTGACATTGGGCTGACCCAAACACAAACTTCCATTTTGGGCTCTGTGTAAGCGTGCAACGCCGGTGTGTATTTGTCAAAATAGTCGAGAGTCACGCCTGTTTCTCACCCCACACCCGTATATGGAGAGCAAAAGTGGCGAGCAGGCATTTGCCTTTTGCGTCTGCAGTGCGCAGCGGATCAACAACTGTTCCACAGATCAGTATATTCCTGTTTATTCTATTATATATATATATATATATATATATATATATATATATATATATATATATATATATATATATATATATATATATATATATATATATATATATATATTTTTTTTTTTAATTTCTTTTACATTTTATATGCACCAAGGCCCGCAGCAACTTCCTCCTATGCTGTTTCCTTAACCTGCAAGTCTTTATTTTACAAAAAAATAAAAAATAAATATAAATATAAATATAAATATATATATATATATATATATATATATATATAGAGAGAGAGAGAGAGAGAGAGAGAGAGAGAGAGAGAGAGAGAGAGAGAGAGAGAGAGAGAGAGAGAGAGAGAGAGAGAGAGAGAGAGAGAGAGAGAGAGAGAGAGAGAGAGAGAGAGAGAGAGAGAGAGAGAGAGAGAGAGAGAGAGAGAGAGATAGATAGATAGATAGATAGATAGATAGATAGATAGATAGATAGATAGATAGATAGATAGATAGATAGATAGATAGATAGATAGATAGATAGATAGATAGATAGATAGATAGATAGATAGATAGATAGATAGATATCATAAAGAATGTATGCTTTCCAAGCTCTATGAGAAGTGTCATTCATGTATTTTAAGATGAGTTTGGTCAGGAGACATTCACATGAGAAATCATGACATTTTGTTTTGATCGTCAGCATGATGTAGGCACTTACAGCAATATTTATATAAACTAGTATGCAACTTAAGCAAAACTAATGCTATTTTTTACATTTAGTTTTGCAGTTCGGGCTCAAACACTTATTTGTTGCAATTTTTAATTGTTTAAGTTAATTTGATTGACTCTGCGCAATCTTTAAGCTATATTTGTTGTTTTATTGTTGAGTTAAACATTTTTTAAGGGTCTCTGATACACTGTTTTTATTGTATAACTTTATTTTGGTAATCAACATTACCTGTGTGAATCAGCAGGCAGTTTTTGTTATGTTTATTATTTAATATAGGCTTCCTTAAAACATACAGACACACACAAGATGAACATCCAGTGTGGATAATAATGTTATTATAATAATAAATAATTTTTTCCAAGTTTCTAATTTTTCAACTTTCATTATTTCTTACAGTTGAAGTTAGAATTATTCTCACCCTTTCATTTTTTTCTTTTTTGAAGCATTTTATTTCGAATGTCTAAAGCAGGGGTTCTCAAACTTTTCATCCTGCAACCTCTAAAATAACAACTCTAGAGAACTATATAAACATAAGCCTATTGGCAACAAATAAAAGTGCTACAGTCATATAACCATACATTTTTTAAAATAATTATTCATTTGTTTAACTCCATATTAACCTCACTTGATTAAAATTGTGAGCATAATGTTTATAGCACAAGACTATTCTTTGTTTAATTTTGGAGACTTGGAGCCACTTGGAAATCATCCTCCTTGTTCAGTCGTGGCCTTAAATTTGAATGTATGTTAGTGCCAAAGTTTTGTACCACAAAATAAATCTGCTACAACTAATGCTTTTACTATGATGTTAATCTAGCAAAATAACCCCAGGAGTAGCAAATAAAATATAATAATTGATAAAATATGATAATTCTAATAGTTTAATAAAATATATGAGATTTTTGGAAATCACCAAGCGACCCCTCTGTCTTGTCTTGGAGTTGGTAAACATATGCAAGGGCGTGCACTGATAGGGAGCATATTAATTGAATGTAATGGGCTGCTCTGTCCCAAAATGCCAGGGCGGATTTTTTGTCATAGCCCAGCCTTGGTGTCGACCTACCAGACAAACTAGTACCAGCAGGTAAGCAAGAGTTAAGCCGTCAGTTGGTAAGTGTGAAAAGGAATGACGTCATACCGCCCCGTAGCGTTTGTTTTAAAGATAAAATGCAGCCATACGTTGCTACATAATTCGCGATTTCCAGAAATGTATTTAGGCCACGTTTTCAGAATGAGCCCGTGTTGGAATGTACTGTTATTAATTGTATATATTAAAGAGACTTACTGTTACGGCTACCAGTTTTACTGTAACATTTACCATTTAAATCATAGCAATTTTTTCTACAGCGTACAGTCCCTATTGTTATTTTTAGCGTGTCTAATGAGAGCAAGTGACTGAGATTTACCTGCACAGCTTTTACTTAGCCAGCTCCATTACAAAAACATCAGTATTATAGAAGCCACTTCCCCTGTTCATTATTCAATGCATTAGACAGTAGCTGACAAGGTGAAACCAAAGTCTGTCAATCATCCAGACTTCAGCAGAGCAGTCACTAACTGTATGGTGGAATGATGGTAGGATGGTGCAAGGAGAAGAAAGAACCAGAGGTTGTGGTTGGATACAGAAAGGCTAGCCGTGATTGATAACATGCTGATGTATCTGGGTCTACATGACAGCTTTTTGGCCAGGCTGAGATGAAGTGAGAGGTGGTGAGTGTATGAACCAGACTTGGAGAGCTGACAGACTGGGAGAGTGGTCAGTGATGGTAACGGAAGGCTCAGTCAACTGTGAAGGACTCTGAAGACACTGAAGAAGGTTTTGGAGAGTTGGGAGTACAGTAACTAACATTATACTTTCTGAAACATGTAACAACTTTTTTCCCTGCTAAATTATCTCATGAATAATGAGACTATTACAAAGTGTTCCATGAATAATACAGTGTATATTCATTAGCAACTTCATTAGGTGAACCTTGCTAACAGTGCCTTCAGAAATAAATACTGACACAGCCGGTTATGGCTTATACGGTTTAATTATATATACACCATCCTAGCAAGTATCCTATGGAAAATATGGTTAATTAAATTTCTTGTAAGCTTATTCAGCCTATTGTGTCAAGCTGAATCTGTTTTAGCATTGTGTTCAGACAAGAAAACCTCAGCAAAGACATCCAGTGCATTGCAAACTTCATGGATAATGACTTTCAGCTTTGCTTTAAGATAATTAGTTTGGATTTTTTTTATTTTATTTGCAACTTGATAATTTTGATTGAAAGCACTTTATCCACATATGCAACCTCATCAACATCTCTCATTATTGCCAATTTCAAGAAGATATCAAGATTCATAATAAATCTCTGTCTACCAAGAAGGCAATTAAGGCATTAAACGTATATTCAATATCTCAATGTACATGTATAAAGGTATGTTCGATCAATATCTATCTATCTATCTATCTATCTATCTATCTATCTATCTATCTATCTATCTATCTATCTATCTATCTATCTATCTATCTATCTATCTATCTATCTATCTATCTATCTATCTTTCTATCATTTCAATGTATTGTTTGGTTTTTCCAAACCCTTGCTCTTAACATTTGTTCTTCTCTTCACTTTTGTATTCCATGGACAAAACATACAAACAACAAAAATAAAAATCAATGTACATATACACCAAAAAGGTAAAATACACCATAAATTTATACCGAAGACTCTTCAACAGGGGTGTCCAAACTCGGTCCTGGAGGGCCGCTGTCCTGGAGAGTTTAGCTCCAACCCTAATCAAACACACCTGAACAAGCTAATCAAGCTCTTACAAGATATACTAGAAACTTCCTGGCAGGTGTGTTGAAGCGAATTGGAGCTAAACTCAGCAGGACACCGGCCTTCCAAGACTGAGTTGACACCCCTGCCCTACAATATGAACCAAACCCAACTCAACTCTTAATCAAACTTCTATTAACAGTTTTGGTAAACTATGTGAACTGTAACCCCAGCTGCTGTTTACACTAGTTTTTTTCTCTCTTTTTTTCCATATTAAAACACATAAGTGTTGTTATGGTTATGCCTGGCATTCCCACAACTTCAGCGCCAACCTATGACAGCGTTCAACCAATGAAATGGAGCATTATAAAAATGCTAAAGACCTCATTTTAGTTGAGTAAAAACTGGTGTTCTGATTCAGTGTAACGTAATTAGCTCAGTTTAACAACATTAATGATAATTAATCATGATTATTCAGAATTAACTTATAGGTAATTCAACAAAATAAATGTCTTTGTTTTGCCTCACAAAAACAGTCACTTTAACAACGAAAGATCTCTTGCTACCAGCTTTAAGTTTAATAAAATTTCTAAATTATTCATCTACTTCACAAGTCTAAATTCCTTTCTAAATAAACATAACAATAACTTTGTCCACTCATTTAAGCAGACTTTATATATCTAATATAAAAAAAAGATTGTTTTATAAGTTTTATCAAATTTTATTAATGAAGCTGGTAGCAAGGGATCTTTCTGTCTCTCAAGTGATTGTTTCAGTGAGGCAAAAAAAAAAAAAAAGAGACAATCAAACGTGATTTTAAAAAGATCTAATGATTAGTCTAACACATAACAAACAAAATGTACAATACATAAAATGAAGAACAGTGAGGAAAATAGAGAAATTCTTTTTTTGTCCGACTCAAGTTTGCGACCAATTGGGTGATAGGCGTGCCGCCATCATTAACTGGAAAATAAGAAAAATGCGGACTCAGACGAGTCACATGGGTATAGAAACTGGGTCTTGCCTGGTGGTGTTCTGCTGGAGACCTTCTGGGCAGATTGCTTGCGCAGGTCAGATTTTAAAGCGTTGTATTGGTCACACCTATTTTCTATGGACTGACCAATGGTGTGAAAGGAAACGTTGCATGGCAAACTTTCTTTGTCTCTAAGCCACTCATATAGATAATGAGGATCCACCCTTATGAGCCAGATAAACTTTAATCCACAGTATTAAAGCATGTAAGCAGTATAAGTTATTATCATACATTCTGCATCATGTGTGTGGAATAAAAGAAGTATGATGATACCAAACATGACACTTTAAACGCACATTAAGCACAATCTGTGCATTTTTATATTATTTAAAACCAACAGGTCTATTTATGCATACATATAATATTTTAACTACTTTCGCTATAGAACAGAACACAGATTGCAAACCAACACATTTTATACTGTACATTTTGGAGTGAGTTGTGGGTTTTATTTAATATGGCTGGCATTTTGAAATGTGATGTATGAGATGATGTGTGAAGGGGGTTGACTTGGCTTTCCTTAACTTCAAACCTTTAGAAGTTTGTGATGATGAGGCAGTTAGGTTTGTGTTCAAGCTCTCCCAAGATAATGATGGCAGATCGGGTGGAAGGGAATCGTCTTTCGATAGCAATAGTTGGATGTATTTTAGCTAAGGAGGAGAAATCAAAGAATTGCATACAACCTCAATGCTACATCAGTAAAGATGGACTGTAACCAAAACCTTTGAAAATGGAGGCGTGGCCTTCTACAGTCACTCTCTGGGTGGCCCTGTAGACTATTAAATATTGTTCAACTGATTCCTCAACCCCTGCTCATTCAATACATTACACAACCAATAGTTTGCAAGTAAAGATGCGAATGGCAGCAACATATGCACATATCCAGTTCACATGAATGGTCACACATTACACATTTAGGCTGTATAGACAGAGATAGTTTTTTTTTTTTTTTTTTTTTTTTTAAATAAACTAATAAAAATTATAATAATAAATAAAAAGAAATAATAAATAAAGCATTTTCAGCAACTTAGCCAACATGAATAGAACCAATTTGCTTCTTGCTACTGTAGCTCATCTGCTTCAAGTTTAATGCTTTTCTATAGGCCTCAGTTGTAACATATGCTTACAGTATTTGTGTTATTGTTTTTACCAGTTACCTTTCTAGTGGTCTGCCCTTTTTCCTTTGACCTTAAGCATCAACAAGGTTTTTGTTGCCCATATAAATGCACCTCTTTGTATCTTTTCAGGCTTTTGAACCATCCTCTGTAAACCCTGTTAGATGCAAATGCATGAAAATTACACAGTAAATCATAATTTCTGAAACATGGCACAAACCCTTTAGACTTTAAAACCACATTCTGTCTAAAACCACATTCTTTATCATAAAGCATTTAATAAAAACTGTATGTGAGCTGAATAATACTTCTGAATTCATAGTTATTGAAAACCTGCAGGCATTAAGTACCCTAAATCATGTGCTACTTAAGCTTCTGAAGTGTGCAGTTGATGAACTCTTTACTATACCATGAGGACGCGGATGAGAGTTTATGAATAGAATTGAAAAGACAGAACTGATGCAGGTAGGTTGTGTGATATTGAAAGGATGATGAATGTCATTTGAATTCTGTTCATATTTCTCATGTTCATAGGTTATAGAACATACTTTCTAATGGCCATGAAGTTTAAATTCAATTAGTATGTGAATTCAGATGCTGGATTCGATTGAATAGAAGAACATTTGGTCATTTTATTTTAATGTACAAACCATTAACTATGACTTTAAGCTCAATAATTCAGCTTATTATTAGTTAGTAAGGCAGTAGTTGAGTTTAGGTTTTGGATAGAGTAATAGGTGTAGAATAACATGATAAAAAACTGCTATTGTAATAAGTCAAAACGTTTTACTTAAACTTAAATGTTACCAAATGGTTTGGAGACTGTCAGAAGCCCAATAACGTTTCATGTGAGCTGTATTGAGTGCCAAATTCACCCGAGAGACAGCTATTTCGATTTTGCCATACTCATTTAATTATTTTCATTCGGCTTAGTTTCTATTTCAGAGGTCGCCACAGCGGAATGAACCGCCAACTATTCCAGCATATGGAAAATTTACGCAGTGGATGCTCTTCCAGCCCCAACCCAGTACTGAGAAACACCCATACATACACTAATTGACACACAAACTCATACACTACGGACAATTTAGTTTATTCAATTCACCTCTAGTTCATGCTTTTGGACTGTTGGGGAAACTGGAAGACATGGAGGAAACCCAGGTGAACACAGTGAGAACATGCACACTGCACACAGAAATGCCAACTAGTTCAGCTGGGACTCGAACCTGCGACGATCTTGCTGTAAAGCAGGGGTTTTCAAAGTGTGAGGCGCGCCTCCCCTGGGGGCCGCCAGAGCATGCAGGGAGAGGCGCGGAAAAAAATTTTTATATATTAAAAATATAATTATTAAGTTTAATTATTATATGTATTTTTTATTATATTTAAACATTTTAATTAATTAAAAAGCTAAAAAAAAATAATACGTCAAAAATAAGAAAACCTTTTTTTACCCAGAAGGCCATAGCTGTGAATTCGCTTCTGTTTGGCAAGCCCGCCAATACAGGTAAATGCCTGCTAATACAATGGATCGGTTTCTGAGACCCCCCGATTCAAAGCCTTCAACTTCAGGGCTTAAACCCAAAAGACGACGAAATGATGATCAGTTTTTGAGTTTAGGATTTACGTGGACAGGACCAGCTGATGAACCACGACCTTTAAATGTGGTTTTTCAAGATATTTTGGCTAATGACAGCATGAGACCCGCTAAACTTCGACTGTTTTGACTGGGATGGACAGTTCTTAGATCTGTTCTATTCATATTAAACCATCATCCTAGTTTTAAAAACGTTATATTAAAATACTTGTTACTACTCTGTAAATAATTGCACTTTCATGCAAATGATAATAAAAGTGAGTTAACAGTCTGACATCTGTCTGTATCTTTATATATACTTTATATATATATACTTTATATACATACTTTATATATATATATATATATATATATATATATATATATATATATATATATATATATATATATATATATATATATATGCGTGTGTGCGTGCGTGTTTGGGAGGAGGGGGGCATCAATGGATAAGTTGTGTCAAAAGAGAGGCCCACTGTCTTAGACTTTGAAAAACCCTGCTGTAAAGCAACAGTGCTAACCATTGAGCCACCGTGAAAAAAAATATATACATATGAAAAGTTCAGATGGAAACACCTCTAGGTGCCATCTGAAATTTCCATTAAAAAGGAACATTTTTCTCAGCAGAACAAATTATGATAAGATAATTCACTTTAAAGACCAGAAAGAGAACTTATTATTTGCCATAAAAAGTTATATTACTGAACATACACACAGGAGCCTAATACAATTTTTCATTTAAGAGGAGAATTTTAGCAGGTATTTAAAGGTTTTGCATCTAAAATCTTCATATATATATATATATATATATATATATTTTGATGTTGTAATAAAGTGTCAAACATCATCACACACATACAGTATCAGTTGATTTGTCATATCTGTTCAGGCAGGTTACAGCACTGAAGACATACATAGTTCAAGATGAACAGACCTCTGAGGTTCAATATTTCAATAAGTTGTATTATAGACCATTTGACTAATATCACGCAACAAATCTAGTAAAAATAATGAACAAAATGAATGAACTCTGCTTGATCATCTTGCACTTCAAAACTTACTCAAAAGATATTTAATATCTGTCTTTTGTGATTTCGTTTGGAATATAATATAATACTTCTGCATGCAAAACTGACACTGAATACTTGAGCATTCTCAGATGCTGCATAAAGCGTGTGGGAGAATTTCTGTATGGATTACATGTGGAACAAGATTATTTTTTTTCATGTATAGAATGATTGTGTATTATATGGGACAACTATAGGAGCCCTGAGGGAATCATGAGGAACTTTTATGTCTTATTACTGTCTGTAGAAGGCATTTAGTGTTAGAACACTTGCTCAGAATTCAGAGAGGATCTCTAATCATGGTTTTCTGCTTGACGTCTTCAAGAACATAAAAAAGGAAACAAGCAAGTAAGTAATGTGCATTTATATAGGGCATTTATCATGTATGGCCATACACCTAAGGCACTTCAAAATCATGAGGGGGGTCTTTCCACAACACCACCAGTGTGCAGCCTCCACTTGGATGATACGACGGCTGCCACAGGACAACGGCGCCAGTGCGCTCACCACACACTAGCTATAAGGCAAGTGGAGAGACATTGATAGAGCCAATTCGGTGGATGGGGATGATTGGGAGGCCATGATGGGTAAAGACCAATAGAGAGAATTTGGCCAGGACACCGGGGTTACACCCCTGCTCTTTACGAGAAATGCCATGGGATTTTAAATGACCACAGAGAGTCAGGACCTCAGTTTAACATCTCATCCGAAAGACGGCGCCCAGTAACAGTATGGTGTCCCCGTCACTTTTTACTGGGGCATTGGGACTCATACAGACCGCAGGTTGAGCACCGCCTGCCGGCCTCAATAACACGTCTTCTAACAGCAACCTAATTTTCCCATGTGGTCTCCCATCCAGGTACTGTCTAGGCTCAGCCCTGCTTAGCTTCAATTAGTTATATCTCATGATGCTAGTTTATGATGTCATACTTAGAATCAGACCAGGGGTGCATTTCCCAAACAACTGCATAACTCGTGGCTGAACTATGTGGCTACTGAGAACGCGTGAGTGAATGAATGTGGCCACACACAATGCTGCAGTACTGCGCGGCACAGCACAAAATGGTCTAACACAAGTGAACATAACAGTGAACATAACTGCCCTCTGCTAGTCGTGCTGTATCAGGCTTCCATAAAACAAACAAACAAACAAACAAACAAACAAACAATAAATAAATAAATAAATAAATAAATAAATAAATGTTTGTGTTCATTCATTTATTCATTTTATTTATTTTATTTTATTTATTATTTTTATTTTTTATATTTTATGTTATTTATTTATTTTATTTATTTTATTGTTTGCAAAGACAGCCTGTGCATAGCTTACTAACTTTTTTATGCACATTAAACATTTATTGGAGAGTTTCAATATGAAAAAGAAGCAACTTTTAAGAAAAGCTAGCTTCACATACGTTCTAAATAATAGATGTTACAAAAACATCTACTGAATATTTAAAAGCGGATGGACAAAATGACATCTTCCAGGTGAAAATGCACATGTTGAGCAGTTGTCTTCCCAAAATGTGTGTCAGCGATTTTATCCGTAATCCTTAAAAAACTCGACTGACAAGCCTTGTCTAAACAGTTTGCTCTCAGAAAACAGATATGAATTCATCTCTCTCTCTCTCCAATTCCTCTTGCTTATGTTCCTCCACAGGACAGTGTTGAGTGTTAAGTTACCGCCGGTTTGTTAAGGCTTAGCCATAATGAGCTTTTTCAAATCATCGGGGACCCTGACGATTGCTGAGAACATTCACAAATCTTGTGATGTGAATATGCTGTGCGGAGATAAAAGCTGATTATTCCGGGGGCATAACAATTGCTCATAAGCAAACCCTTTGTGGAATAAAAAGTGTGCTTCATTTTATTGAATCTGCAATTGCAAAGCAGGTATACTTAAAGGTATTTATGAATGTATGTATTTATTTAGATGCAATATTATATAATAGTAATTAAATTTAAAGCCACTTAAGTATTGTTCAAAAATGAAAATCATGTAACAATTCTCCAAGTACACTTAATATAGGAATGACTTTGGGGAAAGTTGACTTTTACACATGAATTACAGTTAACATTTAAATTTAAGAGGATGCAGTTACACATTACATGGACTTAATTTAGTAATTACAATGAATTATCTTTAATTAAATGTAGCTAACCCAAAACCTAACCCACATTCTAACCCTTTCCATATAGTAAAAGAATGTAATTAAATAATATCACTCAGTAGTTTAATTGACAACATAAAAAAAAGAGTTTGCTGCCTATTCAAACTACTTATCTATACTTATGATACCTATAGTTTAAGCTAAACATTTTTGGGATTTTTTTTCTTTTTTGGGGATAAATTGTTTTATGTTCAAATAACTTAAATTTGTTTAGTAATTTGTTTGCTAACTTCACTGATTTGCCTTGGGACAACACGAGTAAATTGTTTAGTGTTCTTTTTTCTTTTTTTTTTAATGCACAAAGCCTTAAAATAAAGTATAAATGAAAATGTAAATCATGTTTCCATATTTGTTTGTCATGTTTTAAATAGACACTTGATTAAAATAAATAATTAGATAATAAAAAAAAAATGGTTTAAACTATTTATATAAGCTGAATTTAAGGGTGCTTTCACACCTACACTTTTGTTTCGGAACCTGTCTCGTTTGCCCAGTTAGCGCGGTTCGTTTGGCATATGTGAAACCACCAATCGCTCTCGGATCTGCGCCAAATCAATCGCTCCGAGATCGCTTGAATGAGGTGGTCTCGGCTCGGTTGAAATGAACTCTGGAGCGGATTGATTGTCCTTGTGTTTTATGGATATGTAATAGGCATACGGCTATATGAAGAGAAAATTATGAGTAGGGCGGGAAGTTTCGCTACTCTCCGAATCCCCACGATTGAGTGATGATTTCCCGGTAATCTCGCGTCTCCCTCCCGGTCCTTAAATAGGCTACGTCGCGCACCCTTCTCAACCCTCCCCACCGCATCTCTCCTCACTCTTCTGTTACATTGCACAAACCTTGTCAAACACCACCAAACCACCACCTCTCTTGACAGCTGAGCGGGACTCTGCAAAATAAACCCTGACACTCTGACCAATGTGAGGAGAGTTTACTCGCACGTGACTTGTTTTAGATCTTTTGTTCCGATTAGAAACTTTGCAGTGTGAAAGTGAACTGCACCAAGAGCAAAGAACAACATTGTATCATTTGTAATCTCTGTTTCGGAACAACTGAATCTACTCACAGGTGTGAAAGCACCCTAAGTTGAACATTACTTGATTTAATGCGTTTGTTATATATAAATACAACTGTTTGTCTGGTTCTCGAAAGTGATTGACTGATAGCCATGCGATATTCTGCAATAACAGTAACAGCCTCTTCACCCTTGTGTATTACTCCACCCACGTAGAGCGATAGACCCCCCTGCAGTTTGACCAGTATCACAGCTGTTGGACAACATAATGTGATTTTTTTGTAAGGAATGAGAATGAAGTTGTTTAGATTGAAACTATGCAGTGTATGTATAAGGATAGTGCCTATTTTAGATATTTGTTTTTGCACTTCGGCAGCCATCAGCCTGTCATACTGAGCAGGGCAATGACGGTTGCGCCACAAGTATCTTCACACCATAGACAACAAAGATAGTGGGGCCATTCTTCATCAATGGAAACCTCAAGGCCAAATCGTTACATGATGATGCGTTTCCTTCTTTAAGCACTGATGCTGGCACATTCCCTGAGTTATTCCAGCAGGATGGTGCACCACCACAATATTGGTGTCAGGTCCAAGCATCCCTAGATAAACAGTTTCCTGAAAAGTGCATTGGTCGTCGTGGGCCAATTAAATGGCCCTCAAGGTCTCCTGATCTGACCCCCCTAGACTTTTTATCTTTGGGGTCATCTAAAGGCAATTGTCTCTGTGTGAAGATACAAGATGTGCAGCTCCTGAAACTACAGATACTGGAAGCCTGTGCTGGCATTTCTCCTGTGGTGTTGCTATCTGTGTGTGAAGAGTAGGATAGAAGGGTTGCATTGACAATCCAACACAATGGGCAGCACACTGAACACATTTTATAAGTGCATTTACATTTTGCATTTTACATTTACATTTAGTCATTTAGCAGACGCTTTTATCCAAAGTGGTCAGAAACTTGTAAATAACTCATGAAAGAATAAAGTTACGTTAAAATCCAGCAAACCATTGATTTTCTTGTTAAATTCCCAATACATTTGATGTGTGAAATGACCCTCTTCCTGTTGTAAAAAAACAAAGTTAGATTCAAGATGGCCGACTTCAAAATGGCCACCAAGGTCAGCACCCATCTTAAAAAGTTTGCCCCCTCACATATATATGCCACAAACAGAACGTCAATATCACCAACCATTCCCATTTTATTAAGGTGTATCCATATAAATGGCCCACCCTGTACAATAGATGTAATATAAGTGTTAGTAGGTTTACAATTAAATGTAATAAGTGCACAAAACATTAGATTATGTTCTGTCTTAAATGTATTTTTTAATGATATTGTTTTCATAATAAATACTATGGTGGTGACACTTTAGTTTAAGGCACCCTTCACATGTACTTATTTTAGTAATTACAATTAATTACGGATTACTACATGGCTAACCATATAGTAAGCACATGTAATTAATTAATATTACTCAGGACATGCAAGAAGAACACCTTAAAATTAAGCACAACCATTATATGCTGGAGTTCATTCATTTTTTAACGGGCCACTTACGGAATTATATGAATTTGTAAATTAGGAGTGAATTGCAAATCTTTTTCATTAGACTGTAGAATTGAATTAAACTGATTTAACGTGATCCGTATAATGATATAAAATGACCTGGTTTTGGAGGGCAGAGCATTTGAATTAAATCCACTGAGAGCTTCTGGTGAAAGCTGTGTGCCATTCTGCTTTTTATTAACAAAACTGCATTTCCTCAGGATGAAATATTCAGATTGTTTGTGGTCAAACAAGCGTTGTCCCTATTGATCATCAGCATAGACAACTTGAGTCCTGAGGCTTTTTCCCAAATCCACAAAGAATCAATGTTAGCTTTAACATTTGGCACATGTTTTGGCGTCAATAATAACACTCAGCGGCTGCTTCTGTCAGATTTGGTTGAAAAATAAAGCACATAGGATTGCTCTCATGCTGATTAAAGAGCCCTGGCTTCAACGATAATTCATTCATCTTCACGTCACCTACTTTAGTGTTACAACATCAGAATTCAAAGCCATGTCAGTGGATTGATAGATGATTCATTGTCAATAATTGATGTGACTAACAGTTTTTGTTCTTACGGTTAACAGGATTAGCCTTATTTATCTTATTCATCCCGTGCCATTGCTTATATTATCTGAACACTGTTTTTAAACGTCTAAACACTAGCAAATACAGATTGAAGTTGTGCATTTCAGTTAATATTTCAGTAAATAAAAACAAAACAGGTTGTTGTTTTTAGAAATTATTATTTTTTGTTGATAAATGTAGACTTTCAGATTTAACGCTTATTAGCAATGACCTTATGCAGCTCCCACTGTAATTAAAATTTATTAATACATAGATCTATTATTGTTAGTAATCAGCACGACTAGAAATATAAATTCTAATCAATGTGAAAATACACAACTTAGTGGTAACCACACAACCAGCTAACCACAGAAACAAATGAAAAGTAGATCAATGTGTGGTTTTCAAATACTTTAAAAAAATGTTGGGTTTCACACAACCAATATGTGTTTGTTTGTTTGTTTGTTTGTTAATCTTATTTTTATTTATTTATTTTTTTACAAATATAAGTAGATTAAACATAAAACAGATTTGTTGTCCAAAAAAAATACAAAATAAAATTTAAATAAACAAATTAAATAAATTAAATAAACAAATTAAAATAAATTAAGTATAAATGAAGTCTATTTTTGTTTCGTTAAATAAATATGTAGTTTTGTTTTTAATGCAGGTGATTTAACAGCATTATAATGGTTGCATTAAAGTGCATTAAAGTATCTAGCGGACTCAGACACGGTGCTGAAGGAATCAACGCTGTTTTTCAGATTTCCTAAAGCACATAAAGCAGAGCTACTCTTTCAATAAAATCCATGTTAGCCAATTAACAACGAAGCTAGAGTCACCGGGCAGACTGAAGCCCTGCCTATGACATGAATCTGCATCTATTGTGAAGTGACATTGACCCGCGAGTAAAGTGAGTAAACTCAAAGTTTTCACAAGTCTATTTACACGTGATTAGTGTAATTTATACATGCATGCTGGATCTGGTGTGAATACAGCATCAGACAGGCAATGGTCAAACACAGGAGCAAACAGGTACATACAGAAAAATAGATCACAGGCAAATGGTCGATACAGGCAGCAGACAACAAAAACAAGAAAACAAGGCAAGGGTCAAACACAGAGACTAAACTAAGAAAACACTGTATTGTTACAGAGTATAAACCAACAATCATCAGCAATGTGTGTAACAAAGTATGCAGTCTATATAGTCTGAGTAATCAGTCTTTGATTGCACATACAGTACACAGCTGGAAGCTGCTCAAAGTAGAACTGGAACAGGTGAGAGAGGTGCATGACAGGATTTGCTGTATAGTTCATATGGTGACAGGATTGTAGTCCGCGTGAAAGTGAATGTTCTCCATTGATCTATAAGGGTTAAATCGTTGGTGATTGTGTCACCTTCACAGCCAATATGTGCATAGTTATTGATCTTTGTACTTAAGAAATGAGGATTTGGCAAAAGTTCATAATATATTGTATTGAAAATTTGAGTTGGAGAAAGAACAAAGACTCAAGACAAAAAAAAAAAAAAAACACAATTAAGAACATATTAAAAAGCTGAAATCGTTATTTGCAAATGATAAATAAGATGAAAATAGTGTTCTGCTGGGACAGGTT
The DNA here is from genome assembly GCF_052040795.2 of Danio rerio. Lineage (NCBI taxonomy): Eukaryota > Metazoa > Chordata > Actinopteri > Cypriniformes > Danionidae > Danio > Danio rerio. The sequence continues at coordinate 53,089,188 of NC_141037.1, read as the reverse complement.
CAGATGGGGAAGAGACAACGAGAGGAAATGGGCTGGTTTTGCTAATAAGATCCCAGCAGGTGGTCAATTAAAGAATGTCAAAGTGATGGCGGTAAGCCTTCATTACACAGCTCTCACCCTTACATGTAGTTTAAATGTGTCTTTTTTGGCAGAAGAGGAACAAGAGAATCATGGTAGCTAAGAAACTAACATTCGCAACATCTAAATGGTACTCAAGCCCATTTTTTAAAAACCAATTTTCCATTAACCCTCAGGGGTCTTAGGCGATTTTGGGGTCCCTAAGATGTTTTGACATGACCTGACATATGTGCTCATTTCAGCTACTTATTACATATTACTAGCCAACATGTATTTTTATTTCATTTATTTATTTTGCATTTAGCACAAGTTCTGCTACAATAACATGTGAGAAATATTACTGTACATGCTTGCCTTTTTTAGAAAAAAAAAAAAAAAAAATATATATATATATATATATATATATATATATATATATATATATATATATATATATATATATATATATATATATCATGCATGGTTAGTGGGTTTTGGAGAAAAAAAATGTAGCTGAAATAAAGTCCAAAAAAACAGACTGATTGGACCTTGTATAGAATATTTACTTCCCAATTATGTAAAAAAGCATTGTTCTCTCATTCAAAGAAAATATTACAATCATTTACATTTTGTAAAGTCTATTTTGGGTCATCTCAGCTGTATGCGTGGGAGTAACAATGGTCATGAAAAATCCACAGCTGGAGAGACTAAAGACACCCCTCCACTGACTAATGTTCACCCATCAAGAGCTTGTAAAGCAATGTCCAGCTGCAAAAGCTAGCCCAAACTAAATGCTTGTTGTATTACTTGCTGTATGATGACCATGTAAACACTTAGAGAAAACAATATACAGTGCTTAGCATATATAAGTACAACCCTCACAAATCTCTCTTTTAAATTCATATTTTAATAGGGAGATACACAATGTTATATTTGTGCATGTACATCAGATTAGTCAGTACTGAAGTCAAATCTGCAGCTTATTTAACAAAATAACCTATGATAACGGTCCAAAATTGATACACCCAAATGTATACAGTATGTTATAGAAAAATATGAAATGCTAAAAAAATATTAAATGAAGTTTTAAAAAAAAAAAAGAGGAAAATCAAGAGAAGCAAAAAATTGAACAATATAGTTGACATTTTTGTAGGTTGTAATTTATTATAATTTTTATTTATTTTTTGTATTTTGCTTGAATTTAATTGTATTATGTTTTAGTTTAATAAATCAGTTTTGTTTAAATGCACAAAAAAAACAAAAAAAAAAAAAAAAAAACATTGCCTATATACACTGAGAAATGGATAAAAACAGAACCTAAGTGGTGGTATAGTAATTTTGAGGGCAGGTCAGATATCTTCAGTTTAACTAGCCAGGCTCAATGGGAAATTGTGCCCAGGGCAGATTTCTTATGTTATTTATTTATTAAGCATCAGCAAAGTAGATAATTTATCATTTGTTAAGCATTAAATCTACATTAATAGACAATAGTATGCACTTTATAAGCTGTTTTCTTGACTTATAAACTCACATATAATGTGCCTAATGATTGCATTTTCATAATTTGGTAATGATGAATTTGCATTATTATATTAAGTACTGCATTATTTACAAAGCATTTATTTAAGAGTAGTTGGTGGTGTTTAAGATCATTTAGAAGTAAATGATTAATAAACTGTGCAAATGAACACAAACAACATATTAGTTAGGCATAGAGTAATAGATACTGATGACATGCAGTTACCTCATCTCCAGTCTCTCTCTGTGGCATTTGTCAATCAGCACAACTGCAAGGCAAAGAAAGCAAATGTCAGTTCTGTTAAGAGCCTCATTCTGCAAACATCCAAAGTGTAAAGTGGCTCCTCTTGAACAGAGGGCTCAACAAACAGAACAGTTTGTTTAGACGAATGCTAAATCGTGGCAATCAGATTCAGAAATTGTAACGTTTCAGCTTATGGCACCTTCAGAGACTAACTTGGAGAAAATATCAGAAATAAAAAGGTCTCTGTAGAAGCAGGTACTTTGAACTGTGCTTATGCAAGATCTGTTCCAGTGCCCACACTGATTTTGTTTTTGTGAGGATTAAACAGTTGTGTGTAGGCATATGGATTAAGGCTGTGATCGAGCCACCTGTGAAGGGTCATTGTAAACCAAGTAAACAGCATCATTAAGGATTTATATTTACAGCTTATGAATGCAGCAATCCTATATTAATGTATAATTACTACTTGGAGCTATTAGTAAAAAAACAAAAACCTAAGGCAGTTTACGTGGTAATTAGAATATCATTAAAACCTAAATACTTGAATATGTTCATGTATTGCATATTACATTGTAAAAAAATGGCTGTGATTTCAACAGTAAAAAAACTGTAAAAATGCTACAGTACAAATCCGTAACCTGGTTAACGGTATGTTTCCTTGATATATACATCGAATAACCGTAAATTGACTTTCCCAGAATTCCCTGCATGGCACATAACTTTTTATGCATTTTGTTGACATTAATATGGATCATTTTAGTTGTTTTCACCATCAGTTATGTACATTAAAGATTTATGTTACATCTAATGTTAATAAACAATGTTTATTTCATGACTTTAATTGTATGCGTGTTACCATACTGGTGTTAAGTAGCTGTGTGAATAAAGCTGAGCACCTTCTATATGCTAATACTCTTTTCTGCTTGTGGGAAAAGTTGATTGTGATGAGCATTGACTCATTATGTAACTTCCTCATCACCACCTTCATGTGGGTGTGCTAATGTGTTTAACTGTGTAACAAAAGATGTGTAGATGTTGGTCATTCAAAATGCAGACATATTACCTCAATAAATTAATAAAATATGGTAATTTATTGTAAAAATGAGAAATTACTTTTACGGTTTGTATCGTCTTTTTAACGGTAAAGTACTGGCAACCACAGCTGCCGTTTTTTTTACCGTAAATTTTACGGATTTATTTTTTACAGTGTATGGGAGAATATGTAAGTTATGAGAAAAGTATGAACTTACTGAATATGCGTGAAAAGTTTACTTGCAAAAAATAAACAGATTTAAAAAAGAAAAAAAAGATCAGGTTGTTATTTTTATGTTATGATAAGTGAACTATTGAACAATTTGAACACTATTCTGAAACGTGTGAGGCAGCTGGGATGAGAATCAGCACCTCCAAGTTTGAGGCCATTGTGCTCTACCGGAAAAAAAAGGTGGTGTGCCAGTTAGGAGGGAAATCTTTACCCCAGGTGGAGGAGTTCAAGTATCTTGGGGGTTTGCTCAAGAGTGAGGGAAGGATGGAATGTGAGATTGACAGGCGGATTGACGCAGCAGACTCTGGTCGATGTACCAGTCGTTGTAGTAAAGAATCAGCTGAGCCGAAAGGCAAAGCTCTCATTCTACCGGTCAATCTACGTTTCTACTCTCACCTATGATCAAGAGTCTTAAGTAATGACTGAAAGGACAAGATCTTGGATACAATCGGCCAAAACGAGCTTCCTTTGCAGGGTGACAGGGCTAGATAGAGTAAGGAGCTCTATCACCCGGGAAGAGCTCAGAGTAGACCCTTCTGTGCTTCTCCACATCGAGTGAATTCAGCTGAGGTGGGATAGGCATCTGTTTCAGATGCCAACTGGATCTAGGGAAGTGTTCCAGGCATGTCCCACCAGGAGGAGGCCTCATGGAAGACCCAGGACATGCTGGAGGGACTATGTCTCTCAGCTGGCCAGGGAACGCCTATGGACCCCCCTGGAGGAGCCAAAGGAAGTATCTTGACAGATTGAAGTCTGGGGTCCTCTCCTGAGACTACTGTCTCTGCAACCCGGCCCCGGAAAAGCAGATGAAAATTAATGAATGAACAATATTCAATGCAAAAACATGATTTCTGAAAGCTACACTGAAAAAAAATGTTGTCTGCAAAATTGTTGCAAACAATTTATTTGTGCTGAATTTAAACAAACAAATTAAATTTAGTAATGTTGAACTTAATTTATTTGTTTAAATTTAGCATAAACAAATTGTTTACAACCACTTAACTTTAAAATATTAAGTAAATTCAAGTAATCATCTCTGAATATTTTTTTCAGTGTACAAATAGGACCACAATATTAATAATTTCCATTATTATTGTTATCATTT
>NC_141037.1:53070000-53082500 GCF_052040795.2 Danio rerio | reverse complement strand
CAACAGATCACCTTGAATCCTATATAGCGTCGGCATAGTTTCACCCAGGCCTTCATTCAGATCTGCAGTTTTTCATTTTCCTCCTCCCACCTCCTGTTTTTGAAGTCTGAGGATCCTGGGTAATTGAATTTGGACTGTAATTCAGTCTAAAATTGCAAGCAGCTTGTCATGTGATGTGACTTTTTTTTCATATAGTCTTTCATCTCTGCAATTTCATGACTTGAGGACACGGTGACAACATTTATTTCAGGAATTATACATGGGTGTTAACATCAGTCTGTTTTGCATCATGTGTCTTGTAAGGTAAATAATTTTTAACATTATCATGTAATTTTATCAGGTAATATATGTCTGATCGTTTGAAAGCTGTTGTTGTTTACAAGAGATACAGATAATAAAAACGCTTTCGGTCTGTCTGTCTATCTATCTTATTATAATTGGCAGTAGTATTTATTATATGTATATTCATATTTGCTTTATTTAAAACAAGTTTAGATTTGTCCTCCTGTCGGGTTTTGGAGATGTATGCATTACTATATGGGGTTAAAGTATTGGACATGTGTAACTCAGTTTTTTGACCACACTTATTATTGACCGTTTATTAATTTGCTGGAAATTAGAACTGAAGAAATAGATTAAAAATAGTTTTGAAACAAATCTTTAGCTTAGCAAATTAAAATTGAATATGTAGCCTAATGGATGTCTTTAGTGGAGAGCGTACAACATTGTTTCCTTATCCACAAAAGTAAAGGAGTAAAAGTAAAGAGTAAAGTGAAGAGAAAGTTAACTCTGGGCTCATTCTTTATCCTCGTGCTGCAGATGATCTGTTTAACTGTTTTCTTGCTAGATAAGTGGTTAGGTTTCCCACTTTCAAAGTCTGCCATATAAATAACAAATGCACTGTGACATGACGCAACTGACTCTTAAAGGGAATGGGTAATGAGACACAACCCTGTTAGACCATGCGCAGGGGCGCAAAACTATATTCTTCCATCCTTAAATTAGCAAAAGGGAATTCAGACATGCCCTTAATATTCAAGCTCTTTAGACTTTGCGCCTAGATAGTTAAAATAGAGCCTATATAGAGAGAGAGATTTAAGTTTACAAAAACGCTTTATTAAACAGTTTGTCTATTAACTATTCAAGTAACCAAAATTTTACCAAAAAAAGTAAAAGCCAATAAAAATTAAACAGCTTATTTCCAACCAAACATCTACGAAACCATTTTCCAATACATTAAGGTATAAAGATACACATCGATTTAAAAGATTACAGAGAGAAAAAAAAAAACAGTTCTCTCTTAAAAACAAAACACAGAGCTTTCTTACGACACCAAATATGTTGAAGGATTAATAAATCACCCATTGATGTATAAAATGTTAAGTCAATGAACACTCTTGCTTTAACAATCATTAAAAAACAACTCGAGAAAACGATCGAGAGATTGAGATTTTGAAAGGCTTTAAGTACAATAAGAAACCTTTTTCCAACAATTAGTTACACAATGTAATGTTAAGTAACACCAACAAAATAAAACAAGCATTACAATCCCTCTAGTGCAAGGCATTCTAAACAGGATGCAAAAATGAGTTCATCCTTAATGACCTCGCACAAGATTATGGTACCAAAGTAAATTGAAAGTGACAAGATCAGTCATAGCTTTTAAAAAACGCAAATCAATTAAAATCTTAGATTACACAATTAATAAAAAGCACTTCCAAATTACTAATCAAGTTGTGTTCAAGTTTGAGGTTTCTGGTCTTATTAATAACAATTTCTGCTTGTCCTAACAACAACAAAAAAAAAACTCAGGAGTTGACGCTTAAATCGATGTCCCCAAACGAACTTAAAACAGCAAATAAAGATTTACTCAGAAAAGGTTTCCTCAAAACAGAGAGAGAGAGAGAGAGAGAGAGAGAGAGAGAGAGAAACATTGCGACAAAGGAAAATAGAGCATTTGAGGTTAAACCCACAAAAAAGTGAAGCTAACAGTGACAGTTTCATTGAAGATCAGTGAATGAGAGGGGACAAGGGAAGAATGAGACGAGTGCGCGACTACAACCTCAGAGATCAATTCAAAAGCAAGTGACACTCTGTGAGACTCAAGGGAGAAGTGAAAAAAAAAAGTGTCTTCTTAGATCTGACATTGCTTACCAACCCAAAAGATTTCTTAACGCTATGCTAAGATCTATGCAGAGTGTGTTCTATTATATAAGCAGTGATACAATTGTATGATTTTATATAGGGGTGGGAGTCTTTAGGGGCTTTTGGGATTCAATTCCAAAATGATTCCAAAACAAACATGTCTTATTCCAAGAACTGTTTGTTTTAAGTTTGCTTAAACATTTGGTAACACTTTATAATATCTACACACTATGAATCATTTACTACGCATTAGCATCTAGTGAATCCATTATTTGTTAAGCATTAACTCGTCATTAACCCGTAATAAACGTTAGTAAGCGGTTTATAAATGCAGCTACAAATCCTGTATTCTTGACTTACAACCTCATCTATAATGTGCCTAATAATTGTATTTTTATACTTTGTTAATTATTTATTTTTCATTACTAAATAAAGTATTTCATTATTTACAAACCATTTGTATTGAAGAGTAGTTAAGGGTTTTTACGATAAATCAAAATGAGTTAGTAAATGATTAATCAACATTTATCTTATTATTCAGACATATATTAATGGTTACTTTGTATGTTAATAAATGCTTTATTACCTCACCTTCATGCAGTTTTGTGACCTAATCTAAAGTGAGGACTACTCATGCTTAATAAATGCCGTCATTCATTCATTCAATCATTTTGTTGTCGGCTTAGTCCCTTTATTAATCCGGGGTTGCCACAACGGAATGAACCGCCGACTTATCCATCATTTTTTTTCGCAGCGGATGCCCTTCCAGCTGCAACCCATTTCTGGAAAACATCCACACACACACATTTACACACACTCTCATACACTACGGACAAATTAGCCTACCCAATTCACCTGTACCGCATGTCTTTGGACTGTGGGGGAAACCGGAGCACCCGGAGGAAACCCACGCGAAGGCAGGTAGAACTTGCAAACTCCACACAGAAACGGCAACTGAGCCGAGGTTCGAACCAGTGACCCAGCGACCTTCTTGCTGTGAGGCGACAGCACTACCTACGGCGCCTATAAATCCCTTATAAAAGACAATTAAAGGCTCAGTATCGAATAAACAATAATATTTGTAATATTATCAAAAAAACAAATCAAAATGCAACATAAAACTGGATAAAACAACATCAATATAATAATTTAACAATATAATAAGAAGCAATGTTTAAACTGTACATTAATTTTATTTTAGATAAGGCTGCAAAGATTTATTTTTCATTTGAAGTAGTTTCATTTGTGTATCTTCAAACGAATAGCATTGAATTAAGTTGTTTATGTAATTTTCCTGTTAAGAATATAACTGAGCCTTTAACTGTCATTTATAAGGGATTTATAAAGCATGAATATTCACTTTAGATTAGGTCACAAATCTGCATAAGGTGAATTTATAAAACATATATTAACATTCAAATGTACTATTAGTATATGCCTGAATAATAAGATGTATAAATGTCAATTTGAATAGTTAATTAATCTTTTACTAACTCATTCTGATCTTGATCTTAAAAAACACCAACTATAACTAACTAATAACTGGTTTTGTAAATAATGCAAACCTTTATTTAGTAATGAAAAATAAATCATTAAATGAAAGTACGATTATTAAGCACATTATAAATGTGCTCATAAGTCAAGAATACAGCATTTGTAGTTGCAGTTATCAACTGCTTACTAGCGTTTATTAATGTAGAGTTAATACTTAACAGATAATGAATTCACTATTTTCTAATGCTTAATAAATGTTTCATAGTGTGTAGTTATTATAAAGTGTTACCAAATATTTTAACAAGGAAATGTCTTTAAAGCTAAACGTTTATGTAAAATTGACATCTGGAAATAATAATTGGAAATGTTTTTAGCTCAAAACCACACAGAACTCAGAAACACTACAATGCTTCATCTATCTATCCATCTATCTATCTATCTATCTATCTATCTATCTATCTATCTATCTATCTATCTATCTATCTATCTATCTATCTATCTATCTATCTATCTATCTATCATCTATCTATCTATCTGTCTGTCTGTCTGTCTGTCTGTCTGTCTGTCTGTCTGTCTGTCTGTCTGTCTGTCTATCTATCTATCCATCCGTCCGTCCGTCCATGTTATAGTAGTAGTTATAGTAGCAGTGACATACTATGTAAGAATCAATCAATCAATCAATTTTGGAACATGACAGATTTTCTTCAAAAATCAATGTTTAATTTTATTATTCAACGAAAGTCATGGTAAGATGTTAACCATACATATGTATACCTACCTTCTTTTGTATTTATGTTTAAAATATCCATTTACACAAAATAATAAATTGAATTTAAGTGACTTTGAAAATGGCATCAGGGTTGATTCCAGACAGGTTGAGTTTTTTAGGAAACCATTACTGGGAGTAAATAACCTTGACCATGTCTACGATTCACAGAAAATGGTGAGAAAAAGAGATTTGCTGTTAGTAGAAATCCTGTTAACAAAAAATGCCTTGTTGATGCTAGAAGTCAGCGGCTAAACTGGTTCACTTTAATAAAAAGGCAACAGTAAAGCCTGATTTATACTTCTGCATTGAATGAACTATAGTGCATTCCTTGCATGTACTCAGCATCGTTGTGAACATTAATAAATCTGCATTCTCTCAATGATGCTATGGCAATAACATTTTCATGTTATGTGTGTGTGTGTGTGTGTGTGTGTGTGTGTGTGTGTGTGTAAAAAGTTTCTTTGCCAATGTGTTTTATGTCAAAAATGCGTGTCATGCTACTATAGAAGTAGCTTAAACTCACACAGATCTAGGGGAGAAAGTTAAATTAGCTCTAAAATAGGCTTCAGTACTGACTAAACTTATGTTTATGCACAAGCATAATATAATAAAGCATCCTATATGATATAATCATTTAAATGAGAGATTGGTGAGGGGTGTACTCATACTATGCTAAGCACTATATACTCAATTTCGCTTGTCCATACAAAAAAAGTCCATAAAAACATAATAATAATTAAACAAAATCAACCTTTCTTAAAATATACAGATAATTAGGACCAAAAAATAAACCATTCTAGGCTAAACATTTGAACCACCAAGACACAGCATTCTTTTATCGGCTGAAATAGTGGCTCTAATATTTTACACACTAAAAGAAAAAGTGGTTTTACCACAAATAAGAGGAGGGAACTAGAGAATGTTCAGCAACATTAATCCTAAAGTATAAATTAAAATACAATGCATAAAAAGTAATATGCAGTTGCAGTGTCAATGCCAGGGTAAAGCAATTGCAACTGCAAAGACTATACTGGGTCTAGCGGTACACTTGACATCGAAATATGAATTGGCTTTAACTACACTGTTAATGATTGTAACAGTATTACAGTACTTGTTCTGTAATGTGAACTGTATTTTCCTGTCGGACAGATATGCAGTATGTTACTGTATTTTAAAGTTGCATTGAAAAATAACTGCATATTTTAAAGTAATTATACACACAATTCTGTAATCACATATAGAGCAAGATAAATGGTGTTGCACATGTAAATACAGTATTTTGCTGTTCATTTACAGTAAGTTACAGGAGAACTGCTTGCAGTAAGTTACTGTACAGTTCATAGGAAATTGTTAACAGTGTAAGATTTCAAGCTAATGTCTGTGTTTCTTTCTGTTTTTTTTTCTGTTTAACACAACAAATTATATTTTGAGGAAATATGTAACCATTGACTTCTATACTATTTGTTTTTCCTACGATATCCATCAATGGTTTTATTGATACAGATTTTGAAACACAGGTTTTCAGCTTTCTTAAAAAATATATTCTTTTGTGTTTATCATAAGAAAGAAACTCCTAAAGTTTAGAAGCATTGAGAAAGTGCAAATAGTGAGTAAATTTATATTACTGGGTGAACTATCCATTTAAGTAGATGCACAACAGCATGAGAAGCCCCTACTCAGTGTCACTCTTGTCAGCTAATCACATGAAATTGTTCATATGGTCATGAATCGACCAAAATCGAGCAATATTCCTTGGTCTGCTGCATCTCATCAGAGATTTCTGCTGTGACATTCAAATGGTAAGGTCAGAATGTGGAGTAAACAGCAAGAAAGCGTTGAACCGTCACATCCCGAATCAGTGGTTCTCCCCTAAACTGCATATCAACTTTTCACAAGCTACTTCACACACCCATCAAAACAATCTTCTTCCTTTGAGTGGGCAGTCCTTGGCCTGAATAAGTGGGCCAGACATTTATTTTTTTATTTATTTTTTTTGTTTTGTTTAGTCAAAGATCTGGTTATGTAAGACTACTGTGCCACCCACGAAGCCACATCTCAAAATCACAGTTTCTGTGCATATACTGTAGCACTCAACATATTCAGTTATGAAAAAAGAAAAACAAAATTGTTTTGCCTAGCAATGCCAAACGTTCAAAGATATACATGCGATTGCAAGAGTGACTAGACATGCTTGACATACAAAAAAAAAAAATTTTGAAAGAAAGAAAAGTTTAAAAGAAAGTTTAGTTCTCATATATATATATATATAAAGTAGTTTCTCATACTAAAGGGTTTTTGATACTCTTCATGTTTGATTTTGTTTTTATATACACAATTATGCCGTCAAACTGTTGTATAAACGCAATATCACACTCGTAGCAGTGTGATATGGCTGTATATCGGCACTGGTGGGGACACTAAGGCACCCTCCCACCAGTGCCGATATACAGCCAAATCACAGTGCTATGAGTGTGATATTGCTCATATATATATATATATATATATATATATATATATATATATATATATATATATATATATATATATATATATATATATATATATATATTTTTTTTTTTTTTTTAACCCCTCTTTGAATGTTTACTTTTTTAATATTTCCCAAATGATGTTTAACATCACAGTATCTCTGATAATATTTAAAATCTGATTTGTTTTATTTAGGCTAGAATAAAAGCAGTTTTAATTTAAAAAAATTAATAAATAAATAAGGACAAAATTATTTGCCCAATTAAGCTATATTTTATTTTGATAGGCAAACCGTCATTATAGAATAACTTGCCAAATTACCCTAACCTGCCTTAACTAATTAGTTAACCTAATTAACCTAGTTAAAACTAAACTAGTTAAAAAAAACTAGTTAAAATGTCTCTTTAAGCTATATAGAAGTGTCTTGAAAAATATCAAGTAAAATACTATTTAATGTCATCCTGGCAAACATAAAATAAATTAGTTATTAGAAATGAGTTAATAAAATTATTATTGAGCATTTTATCAGGTCTCTATCTGTAGGTTCAGTAATTTTGTTTGTTTTTGGCAAAGAATACACTCTTTTAAAGGTCTAAAGGTCTAAAGGTCTTTAAAGGTCTTTAAAATAAAAAAACTTGACATAAACAAATAAGTCTGAGAAAAATGCTAATTTTTTAAAGAAAATTTTAGACAGTTTTTACAGTTTTTTGCATTTGAACTATTTTCCTCTCTCTAAGGACTTAGAGTTGCTTACAGTTGTAGTCCGAATTATTAAACCCTTAAATTATTAGCCCCCTTGTTTTATATCTCCATTTCTGTTTAACAGAAAGATTTTTTCAACACATTTTTAAACAAAATAGTTTTATTAACTCAATTATAATAACTGATTTATGATCTTTGCCATGACAATAAATTATTTTTAAAAACACATCTATACAGCTTAAAGTGACATATAAAGGCTTAACTAGGTGAATTAGGTTGACTAGGCCGGTTAGGGTAATTAGGCCAGTTAGTGTATAATGATGGTTTGTTCTGTAGACTATCGAGGAAAAAATTGCTTAAAGAGGCAAATAATTTTGACCTTAAAATGTTTTCACTAAAATTAGCTAAATGTGAATAATCTTATAATGCATTTCTAAATCATAGTTTGTCATTTACTAATGCATTATTAAATAAAATTTGTGCTCCTTAACATTAGTTAATGTACCATGAGTTAACATGAACTAACATTATTTAACTTAAACATTTACAAAAATGTATAAAGTAATAAATCTATTACTAATAGTTTGTTCAATCTTAATTTGCACTAATTAGCACTAACAAACAATACAACATTTTAAACGATTGCTATTCATCATACCTGAATGTTTTAAACTCACTTGATATGTTTAAAAGAAAAAAAAAGCAATTCGAAAATGATTAAACTTTGCAAATGACATGCGCTCCAAACTGTGGCTACTGGTCAACAGTAATCCCTACTTAACATTGAAGATCCTGTGATGTGACTATTACTTTATGACTGTATGTTGATGCTGTAACCATATATTGTGCAACCGAAGAAGCCTTCAACAGCATATAAACATCCTGAGCTTCTTTCTGCCTCTATCTTGAGCTCCGAGTGTGTCAGACACATTGCAAAACCAATTACAGGTATAATGTGATTAGCTCTGCCAGAGTAATGCAGTCCAGTGGATTTAAACTCACAGGCACCCTCACACACACACACTCAGAGCCACATTAGGTTTGGCAGCTAGCTACCAAAAGCCTGATTTGTTCTGCCTTCTCATTCCTTCACAACTGGCACCCTCTCCCTTTGCTTCAACCTTCGCTCCACCCGTCCGGATGGATGGAGAAGGACAGCGTGATGCGGGAGCTCATCCATGGCCAGTGACAGTTTAATGATGTCAGCTTGGTTTCATTCCACTTCCCCTCACACACCCACTGTGTCCGGCTCTTTTTTTAAACCTCACAATATTTACACACATGACCGACCGTCTCACCCTGCCCCGATACCCATGAGCAGATAAAGCCACAGCCTGCGTGGGTTATATGAGGACGTTTAGGGTAAAATTGAGAGATGACATAGGTTAGCATTCATGCAATGGATGAAGTGTGTGGAAGTGCATGAGTTTGGAGACAGACCATTGGGGTTTTCTGTTGGATAATAGTGTGGTCAAGACCCAGATCAGTTGAGGCTTTCACTTCTTACTGTTCTTTATGGTATCTTGACAGTTCAATGCATCTTTTTTTTCTGCTGTTTCTTTGTGTGCTGGAAATAAAGGGCATATGCATTGTTCTTATGCAATGTAGGGCCAGACAGGTTATAAGGGAGTGGATATTGGTGCAATAGATGGACATCAGTGCCTAACAAGTAACACGTTTCTTTTATCTATCATCTCTGATACTACAGTAATTGATTTAATGAGGTAGCTCTCTGCAAATCTCATTTGGTCACCCACTGAAGCTAAGTATTACCTGGATGGGAAGGTTGCTGCTGGAAGTGGTGTTGGTGAGACACGCAGGGGGTGCTCACCCTGTGGTCTGTGTGGGTCTTAACACCCCAGTATATTGATTTTTCTTTTTAAAATATATTTTATTCTTTAGTCAACTAGCAATAATAAAAAAATAAAATATGATAATATGAATTACACAAAGTAAAATGATGTTTGTTTTTTTCAAGCTACTTATTTGAAACAACGCAATTATTGGATTTTTGAGGGGGAACAACTTAATTGTTTAATTTCCAATCAACTTAAATTTGTAAAAAAAAAAAAAAAAAAAAAAAAAAGCGAATAAGTTAACTCGATTCCGTCATGTTATCCCAACACAAATCACTTGTGTGGAATCTAGCATGTTTTACAGTTTGTGTGTTTATTTGCTTTATCACAGGCTGTGGTAAATTGATTAGCAATAACATTTTGAGGTAATAGAGACAATAAACAGTACATTAGCTATCTTGATTGTTTTTATTTGAACTACATAGTATAATCTCAAAATACGAATTAAAGACAGGATGGTTTAATTCTGTCACATTATGCTACATAAAAGTTATGATTATTATGACTAAATGGCACTGTTAAATGAATAGTTCACCCAAAACTGAATATTCTGTCATCATTTATTCATCCTTTACTTGTTCCAAACTCATTTGACTTGATGTTTTAAAGAAAGCTGAAAGCCTGTAACCGTTGACTTCCACTGTATTTATTTTTCCTACTATGAAAGTCAAGGTTTTTTAATTTGACTTTAAGGTCACTCTGCAAGAATGCTTTCTTTGTCATTCCAGATGATCTTATTAATAAATTATTTAAATTATTTCAGAGATATATGGATTTTAAGTGACAAGACTTTTGTCTAAGCAAAGTCAGACCTTACTGTCCTAATTAAATAGTTAAAAATCAAGATCATATTTTATTCAGGTAAAAGAAGTGCAATTTAGAGGCCTGTACCTTCCATATGTCACTTCTGATACCAAATGATTAACTAAAAGTCAGGTTATTATTTGTTGTTCCTAAAACTTGTACTTGGACAAGACTTTTGTCAGGTGAGGGGCATTTCATTTGTTTTTTATGTTACATTTACTTACATTTGTAAAACCAATTATGTTTTAACTTAATCTATTTTATAGGACAGCATGAAAGAATTCTGTCAAACCCAGCATACTTTTGTTTTGCTTTTTTACAATGAATCGCAGTATATTAAAACAATTAGAAACAAAGTCACTCCATTCCAGTTCCCCCTCCTACAGTGCAATAAAGCCACCAGGCAAACATCAGCCCTCAAAGGATACGCCAACTGCTGGTAAACATGCTGTTTTATGTGTGTGTACTTTTATTCTCTTATTTGTTTTTCTTTGTGCCTCTTTTTCATCAGTCACTCGAAATTTGCAGTGGTAAAGCTGAATGCCAGGTCTTTTTTTTTTTTTTTCTTTTTTTTCGTCTCTTGCTGTAATTTACCTCAGATCAGGAGACACGAGCCTGGGATGGAAGTACAAGCTTGGTAATTTTAGCCCACAGGGAGTTATAACCAGTACACTATGTATTTGCAAACAGTGTCCCAAGGCATGCTATTCTGCAAGATACTGCCAATAAGCTTAAACAAATAATAGACAATATAAATGTTACTCTTCCTGTGAAATTGCCAGTGATTTCATTTGGCATTAAACCCTGTTAACCCCTGCCATGACTTAATGGTATAAGCAACCTCATGTGTTTTTTTTTTTTTTTTTTTTTTCTCTTGTTTTCCCCCCTATTGTCAAAATGTCTGTACTATGCAAAAATACCCACATTAATAAATAAATAAATAAATAAATAAATAAATAAATGCATAAATAAATGAATGCATATATAAATAAATAAATAAATAAATAAATAAATAAATAAATAAATAAATAAATAAAATACTATACTAATTTATATTGTGCTATTAAACCAAATTTTAGTAAAACGTATAACTATATTCACACGATATACAGCCATATTGCACTGCTACTTGCGTAATATTGTGTTTATACAACAGTTTGGTGGCATAATCGTGTATATATTAAACAAAATCAAGCACAGAGTCTCAAATTTCCTTTAGTACGAGGAACGAGAATCATTCAAATACTAGCTTTAAAGTGACGTTGAATGTTTTCATATAACGTTCACATATGAGTTTCAGAACAATATATGAAGAGTTCATATCAAGTGCCATCTAGAATATTCCTTGACGATGAGCATTTTTCTCTGCCTCTTATGTTTATGTTCAGTTATTTCATGTTAAATCCGATGAACACAACTTGTTCTTTGCCTTAAAAGTAAACTATAACTAAAGAAAAGTGAGTAAACTATACCTGTCAACATTGGGATATAAAAATACAGGATATGCCCCTATTTTTGCAGAAAGGAAACTACAGTAGCTTTAAATTATAGTATACATAACAAACATTAGAAAATTGAGGATAAAATATAAGGTCTATTAAAATCAATTTACTGATCATATCGGTGTTATCCAAAAGATTAAAATGGTTTTATTTTTTTACTTTAATTATTAAACGATTATTCACGTACCACTAGAAAAAAGCCTGTGTACCACTAGTGGTACGCGTACCACAGTTTGAGAACTACTGCACTATAGTAATTATACGATCAATTTTTACAGTTTGAGCTTCCAGAGCTTCCTCGTACAGCACAGATATTAAAATGTTACTGTGATGCAAAATCTGATCAGTGAAGTAACCCAGGATAACTGCCCGGTTTGTCAAGACCAGAAAAAAGAAAGACAAAGTTCTTCCTCACTGATAGTATTCAAATATGTTCCATTCCATTTGAGGAAGTAGCGTTTATTTGGCCCACCTTGTCAAAGTGCTGCATCTAATCAGCAGTTTGTGCAGTCTATCTCTGCCAGCTTGTTATGCACCATGCGATTTGACAGTCAAAATCAATGCCGCTTAAATGGGTAGTGCGATTATTTTTTATTATTATTTTTTCTGAACACCATAGCCGCCGGTTTGCCTCCTCCTATATTGATCTCATCTATCTACTGTGATTCTCGGGATCCGCTGCTTTGGGCTTCATGACATTCATCCTCAGCATTAGCATGCAAATGATGTTTTGTTCTCCTG
>NC_141037.1:53002500-53067500 GCF_052040795.2 Danio rerio | reverse complement strand
ATCACTTAACAATAACAATAAACAAATAATAATGTACAAATCTCTAAACTAACTAACTAAGAGCTTCAAGAGTTGTTACGAATGAGTTAATAGTAATGTGCCTCTCCAAGTAAAGTCATGTCAAAGCAATACATTAGCAGGTGACGACTTCATGTTGGTCAAATTTTAAAGGGAACCTATTATGCCCCTTTTCACAAGACGTATAAGTCTCTGATGCCATGAGTGTATATGTGAAGTAAAGCCCAAATTGATTAAACTAAATTGTCCGTAGCGTACGTGTGTGTATTTGAGTATGGATGTTTCCCAGTACTGGGCTGCAGGCTGAAGGGCTTCCACTGTGTAAAACATATGCTGGATAACTTGATAGTTAATTTCGCTGTGGTAACCCCTGATTAATAAAGGGACTAGGCAGAAGGAAAATTAATGAATGGATGAATGATTAAATGTTAGTGTAATATGTTACAGAGTTTATATTATAATTTTGATTGATTGATTGATTGATTGATTGATTGATTGATTGATTGATTGATTGCCAATAATATAGCTCTTTTTTTCTTATGCTACTTAAAAAAAAAAGATTGTCCTAGAAAAAAAACAACAACAACATGCATTGCCATTCCCATTCCCCAACATTATTTCATCTCCCATCATGCTAATATATCACCTAACCTTTAGCAACAGCTGGAGCAAACCCAAAACAAACACCTAACAGCAGGCAAAACATACTTCCCAGGGGACTCCGTGACCTCAAAAGTCCCCAAGGTTTACCAGTAACAAAGCACAAGCCTAAACAGAAAAAAAATTAAATTAAAGATGCTTAATGAGACACGCATGATGAATTGACCTGCGTATATTGAAGTGGATTTCGAGTAATGACCACGTGAAGACGCATAAGAAGGTCAGAACCAGCACCACACAGCTAGCCGGACGGCATGATGATGTTTTATGAGTTATGGTGCTAATAATAATGAAAAATGTTATCAGTGGCAGCGCTTATTAGTCACGTTAATAATTCTTGCATGAGTTTTTTTTTTATTTTTTTTTTGTTGAGTTGAGGGATTGTCCCACGGGACGCTTGATTAATTAGATCAAAATGTTTAATTGAGGAGCTACAGAGAAGCCCAGATGTGTATCACCGCAATTGGAGGAGAGCGGATCAAGACGCTGTTTTACTGCTTTATCTCACCCTGCTTTCCATAATAATAATCTTCGGAATTCATTAGTGCGGGAAATGAATGTAATAATTGGAGTGCTTGCTAATATCGCAGGTGCCGATAACCTAATATACTTCCTGAGTGGCCTTTGAGGGCTAGTATTGTGTCTATGCAGTGCATAATTGTGAAATGTGTGTTATTGATCATGCGTCTTTACATTATCCAGGTTATTACATGGAGACTTGCTGAATAGATGAGTTAATGAGCCGCTGAGCTGCTGCCTGTACATTATTGTGACTTTTGTGTCTTTTAAGAACGTTTTATTAAAAGTAATATATTAATTAGTATAAATTTGTTTGTTTGAGTTTAAATTTAAGCTGCAGATTTTGAAATGGTTTACTGGAAAGGATCCTCAAAAAGGTTAACTTTATGGAATGTAAGATAATAACATTAATAATAATAATAATAATATTATAAATAGTAATAATAAAATAATAATAATGAAAGTAAAAAAATTAGTAAAGAGTTTTTATATTCTCAGATTATATACAGTATTTGATGATTATGATGATGATGATAATCATCATCATCATCATCATCATTATTATTATTATTATTATTATTATTAGTTGTTGTTACTTCTGCTGTTTAAATAATAATAATAATAATAATAATAATAATAATAATAATAATAATAATAATAATAAGTGTTAAATATTATTATTATTATTATTATTATTATTATTATTATTATTATTATTATTATTATTATTATTGTTGTATTTGTTATATAATAATATATAATACATTTGTATTTTTTGTAGTAGTAATATTATTGCAACAAAGACAACTAATAATAATTATTATTATTATTATTATTTATTATTATTATTATTATAACAATGATTAGTGAGATGTTTAATAAAATGAACTATACATTGTATTTACATATAGACCAAAAAACTGTAGCATATTCAAAACAGAAGTGCTGCTTACAACAAATGTTGTTATAAAGCATATTCTAATATTTTTTATAGATAATCCATTAATTTTACAAATCCCAAATGAGCAAAGAAAAGCTCAGTGATTATGACAAATTGCAATAAATCCCACACTTTTAATACAATGCAATCATTACCCTTTTTTTAATGCTAAACCATATGCACAATTAGTTTGTTTTATTATTTTTTTAAGTGATGAACAATGTGAATAGTCCATTTAGTATTATAAATGCTTAAAGTATTTTACAACCAGTGCATGAAGTAACATATAAAAAAAAAATAAATAAATAATAAAAAAAAAACTAACAGGGCATTTGAGTGAGAGTGTGCTAAATGAACACTTCTCACTCTCTCTCACACATCCTCATCGCTCATTCTCCCCAATGGCAGGTTCAAACCTGTAGCATAGTCTTAAATGCCGACCACGTCCATCTAAAACCATCTGTGAACACCAGTCTGTGTTCATCTTTTAAGCTTCAAGCCAATTATGAACCTTTATGCTACCATAAAAATTGCAAGCCATTCATCCATTTGTTCAGCAACCGTCTGTCCTGCAGTATGCAGAGCTGAGGGTTATGCTGCAATGCAAATGTGGCTCTGTAAATATTTGTGAAACCAAAATACCACAATGATCATTTAAACGATTGCTTGTTTATTCATTCATTTGTTAATTTATTTATTTATTCACTAATGCATTCATTCATTTATTTTGTTATTAAATACAGATATATTTGAAGTGTAGATTTTTGATTTATATCTTAGTTACTGTATACATAGCTCAAATTAGATTAATGTTACCTTTCTTTAAAAGGTTGTTTTACAAAATAAATGTGTATGTATAAATATAATTAATTACAGATTTTCCAAGTTCTAGGCTCATATGCTTTACTTTCCTTCCCTGCTTTCCTTTCCATATGCTTTTTTTTATGATTTTCCTTTAGCCATAAAAAGCATATGAATATTTTTTTTTTTTTTTTTACTTATATATATATATATAATACTCTAGTAAATATTACCAAAAAGTATCTAAAATACTGGTGAAAGGTAACATGGACCTTTTTAATTTAATTATTATTATTATTATTTTTTTTTACTTATTTATGTATTTTTATCTTAGATTGCACAATATTAAGGACATATATATGCAGATTTAAAGTACTATCTCTTTATCTAAGATGTTTTTATTTAGCTTTTTCCATAATGTAATCTTCTGTATTACAGAAAAAAAAAATACAGCATTAAACTGTAAAAATATTTTTCTTCAATACTTTTGTCTAACAAAATGTGTACTACATTTAGTTGTTTCACCATATATATACCACTTGGGAAAAATTGGGAAATTGGGAAAACCTCTACAACTGCTCGATAACGCAAACTTCTAATCAGCCAATCACATGGCAACAACCCAATGCATGTAGGTACAGTATGTAAACATGGTAATGCAATTCAAACTGAGCATCAGAACAGGGAAGAAAAAGTGACTTTGAACATGGTCAAGGTCAGAGGAGAATGGCCAGACCAGTTCCAGCTGATAGAAAGGTAACAGTAACTCCAATAACCACTCGTTACAACCGAGGTTTGCAGAAGAGCATGTCTGAATGCACAACACGTCGTACCTTGAGGTGGATGGGCTACAGCAGCAGAAGACCACACTGGGTACCACTCCTGTCAGCCAAGAACAGGAAACTAAGGCTACAATTTACAAATAAAAGACTCACCAAAATTGCATAATAGAAGAACAGAAAAATGTTGCCTGGTCTGAAGAGTCTCCATTTCTGCTGTGACATTCGGATGGTAGGGTCAGAATTTGGCGTTAACTACATAAAAGCAGGGATTCATCCTGTCTTGTATCAACAATCCAGGCTGGTGGTGGCAGTTTAATGATGTGGGGAATATTTCCTCTGCACACTTTATACACAACACTGACTATAAAAATACACCAGGAGACAGTGAAATCATCAATGAAGAGTTGATGTAAGGCAACAATAAAAAACACACTAAAAATTCATACTCACAAAGCCACGAGCATGCATGCTGTCATTATCATACAGTGCACCTAATGGCAACCCTGTCCATTAAAATTAATATGCAAATATCACTTCATGTTTTCTGCCCAGAGGACGCATACAGTAGCTATTTAACTTTAAATAGTGCTGAATTTCAAATAATACACATGGCATGTCCTCATCTCATTATTCCACACAGTTCAAAACTGGTTCATTAGATAAAACTCAACAAAATGTCTATATTGCAGTACGTCAGTTGTGTGTGTGTGCATGATGTTTGTGTGTTTGTGTTTGTCAGTCTTGCGTAAGTAAGTTAAAGTTGACTGCTGACATAGTTGAAATCATTTTCCAAATGCAGTTATAATGATAACGCATTACACGTTAGGGCACATTAATATGCATTATTCGAGATGTACAAAAACAACATTAGCGATGATGAAAACCAGAGCTTTCCATAGCAAGTTCAATTCTCCTCTTACTCCCTCACAAATAAACAAAGGCGGAAGTTCATTGTTTTTGTAGAGAGCCGCAGACAACATATGAGATTGTGTGTTATAAAACAAATCAGCTATTAAGGGAATGAATCGCATGTGGTGGCAGCAGGGTGGCTCAGTGGTTAGCACTGTTGCCTCGCAGCAAAAATGTTTCTGGTTCGAGTCTCGGCTGGGTCAGTTGGCATTTCTGTGTGAAGTGGGTTTCCTTCGGGTGCTCCGGTTTCCCCCACAGTCCAAAGACATGCGGTACAGGAGCATTGAGTAAATGAAATTGCCCATAGTGGATGAGTGTTTGTGCATGTGTGTGTGAATGTGAGAGTGTATGAGTGTTTTCCAGTTCTGGGATGCGGTTAGAAGGGCATACGCGGTCAAAACATATGCTGAAATATTTGGCAGTTTATTCAGCTGTTGTTGCCCCTGATAAATAAGAGAGTCAAAGGAAAATATTGAATAAATGAATTGCATAAGCGTATTTATTATTAATAATCAGCAAAAAAAAGGGAACGTTGATGTTAAGAAAATGCATTTATGTCATTATTATTGAATAGAAATATACAGATGTAAAATCATACTGCTTGTCTGTTTTATTTGATAGTATGTTGATGTTTTTTTTTTTTTTTTTTTTTTTCTTTGTTAAAGGGATAGTTTGTTGGACACAAAAGAAAACATTTTATTGAACATTAACTGGGACCCTTCAACTTCATAGTACTATACTCTGTCTAAACTAATGTCTTATTTTGTGTCCAACAGAAACTCAAACAGGTTTTAAACAAGTGTAAGATGACTAGATGATAACACTCAAATGCTGTTTTAGAAGATAACGAATAAAAGGTCAACTGGAAATCAAAATGAACTCAATTTAACATTCTAAATTGTAAATAAACAAATAAATAAATAAATAAGAGTTAATCCTTGTCATATGATTTCAAAAACAGAATACAACTTTAAAAACAAAGATCAAAACAAGATATCAAAACAATTATAAATAAATACATATTTTTCCTTTTTTTTCTACAGAAACAAAGACATTTAATACATTGAAAAAAATGATGACTGCAAAACTGTTGCAAACAACTTAATTGTGTTGAATTTAAACAAACAAATAAAATTGAATAACATTCAACTTAATTTGTTTGTTTAAATGCAGCTCAAATCAATTGTTTACAGCCACTTAACATTAAAAAATATATATTAATAATAATTTGTGTAAATCCAAGGAATCATGTCCGAATAAGTTTTTTTTTTTTTGTGTGTGTGTGTGTGTGTGTGTGTGTGTGTGTGTGTGTGTTTAAAAAATACACAAGCTACTGGGTAATAGTAATCAGAGGGTCAGTTTTTTTTATTTCTCAAAAGCTTAAAGGTTTACATGTATAGTTGACACAAAAAATGAAGTCAGTCTTCATTTATTTACCATATTATTCCAAAAATGTATGAATGTATACAGTTTGCATGCATGCATTTATGTATGTATTCATGTATGTACTGTATGTAGTCATTTATTCATTAATTCATTCATTCATTCGGTTTTAGTTTGGTTTGTACTTCTAAGATCAAATTCAACAACTTTACTAGTTAGTTAGTTAGTTAGTTAGTTAGTTAGTTAGTTAGTTTTGAAATCTTGTTTTGATCTTTGTTTTTCAAGTTTTGTTTTGTTGAAGTATCATGTGACCAGAATTAACAGAGCAATAAATTGCTAAAAGTTGTGCCATCATGACTAACAGTAATTATAATTATCATAATAGTAACAATGAAGATGATGCTGATGATAATAATAATAATAATGATGATGATGATAATGATGATAAGAAGAATAACAATAATAACAATAATAATAATAATAAAACAACAACAACAACAACAATAATAATAATAATAATAATAATAAAAATAAAAACTGTTGTTAGTAGTATTACATAAAACCAACAAACAAACGCAATAAAAACGTCAATCTTATAGAATTACTATTTGTTGATGTTTTTTTTTGTACATTTACTGTTTTCCAATTGAAATTGGTTCATAGTTTCACTGTTTCAACTTATATATACTTTCAACTTTATATATACTTTCAACTGTATATATACTGTTATGTTTATATATTTATAAATGTATATATATTTATAAATGTATATATAAATGTAATATAATGTAATAATTATATATATATATATATATATATATATATATATATATATATATATATATATATATATATATATATATATATATATATATACAAAAAAGTATTAATAATATGGAATATTAATAATATGGAATATTAATACAATAATAAAATAAATAATAATATGATATTAAAAAGTAATTTATTCTTGTAACAGCACAACTGCATTTTCTTTAGTAGCCTAGCTTAGTTAGTACATGTAGAGGACATAAAACCAGCTGTAATGATCTAAAGTCAGTCACTTAAACACAGCATGAGTAAAAACCGAAAAGTGGAACAATGATCTTTTTTTTTCCCTCAAGTGAATACAAGTGCACACTTTTCCTCTGGCCAGTCTTCATTTCCCTATGATTTCTAGCTGTCTCCGTGTTTGTTTAGAGGATCAACGCCCACTTAGTCATGGTGTCTTGACTCCTGCTGTTGGAGCCAATCAGACACCGATGCAAATATCTCAGCGAGATGCGATACAACAACAACAACAGGCAGGTTACAGGTCTGGCAGAAAGAAAAACACAGCAGAGGGAGGAGAGAAAAGAAAAGGAGGAGACTCAAAACCATTGGTCAGCAGCCGCTAGCAAATTGAAATCCAACCAATTTGCTTAATAAAATTAGCCAGGTCATTGACTTCCCCAACGAGAGGTAGTTTGGTTAAAAACGCACACAAACCCGTAGAGCAACCGCACATCAGTGCATTCTTACACGTACTGTCAAATACACACAAAAACTCAGATTTGAGAGCTTTTATAAGCAGCGTGGGTATCTGAGAATGTGTGATAACGCAGCAGAGGATGACCCTAAAATGGCCGAGGGGGCTGGTTTCGTGTCAGACGGCCAGTCGTGTCCATCTGTCAGATCTCAAGAGGGTGTTGAAGCACCCCAGGCTGGGGACGGTCCCCCAGGGGCCACCCTGACTGACTACAGCCCACTGCAGGCACTGTGTCGGCCTCGCTGCCTGTTTCTGGTGCTTACCTTGCTGGTTTTTTCTCTGCTTTTCAGCTGGGCAGTGGTTCACCTCAGCTTGGCCGCTCGGAGCAAACCCTTCAGGATTTCCTCAAGCTACAGTCAGCCCGGGGAGATTGAGACTGCGACCTATGACCCCCGCTACAGCACCAACTGCACCACACGTAAGTGTTTGCGCTGCTAAAATCACTTTCAGATTGACAGACAGCCCTTGTTGACATTGATTTTGCGTAGATTTTTTTTATTGAAACAGGGAAGGTTTTGAGGGTCTTTATGTAAGTAAGTTTGTATTTGGACTTTAAAGTGAGGATTCAAAATGCTTATGGTTAGGGTTTGTTTTGATCTCATTTTGATCTCTTGTTTTAGTTGAACCAGGGAAGGTTTTGATGTTTTTATGTGTTTGTGGGAGTTTGGATTTTGACTTCAAAGTGCAAAATCAAAATGTTTTGTTTTGTTTCGTTTTGTTTTGGTATTTGAAACATGGAATGTATGATTTATTTTTTATGTTTTTGTGAGAGTTTGGATTCGGAATTCAAAGTGCAAAATCAAAATGTCTAGGGTTTGTTGTTTTGTTTTGGTAATTGAAACAGGTAATATTTGATGTATTTTTATGTGTTTGAGAGAGTTTGAATTTGGACTTCAAAGTTCAAATTCAAAATGTTTTGGGTTTGTTTTGTTTTGATTTGTAAATTGAAACAGGTAATATTTGATGTATTTTTTTATGTGTTGGTGAGAGTTTGAGTTTGGACTTCAAAGAGCAAAATCAAAATGTTTAGGATTCGTTTTGTTTTGTTTAGGCATGTGGTAATAATTTTATAAGTTTCAGTTCTGCTTTGACAATTTGAAAATATACATTATAATATGTATTGTACTGCATTTTTATACATGTACAAATATGATACCGTATGTTAATAAATACTCTATATAATAATAATAAAAATAATAATAATAATAATAATAATAATAATAATAATAATAAAACACAATAATAATAATAATAATAATAATAATTATTATTATTATTATTGTTATTATTATTATTATTATTATTTATTTATTTTATTTGCTAAATAAAGCATATGTAATATTAATTTTATAAATTCTGTTTTATGTTCAAATTCTGTTTGATTTTAATATATATGTACTTATACTGCATTTTTGTGTGTACAAATATGGTAACTTACTATACTATCTTATTTGCTAAATAAAGTACATGTTTTATTAGTTTTACGTTAATGTTTAAATTCTGTTAAAATATGTTATGGTAATATTCAATATACTATGATAAATGTTAGCTCTAAAACATGTAAAAATAATAATAATAATAATAATAACAACAACAACAACAACAACAACAACAACAACAACATTAACAATAATAATAGCAATGTATATCGAATAGACCTTTTATTGTATTTCGTTTTATTTTCCTAAATAGCTGAAAAGCTAAAATTGTGTCATCGTTTTCATTTTATATTTTTTAAGGTTTGTCCTAAATGCCATTTTATTGTTTATCCAAAGAACACTTTTATGCTCACTTATCAAAGTCAAAGTCAATTTAATTGTCAATTCAACCACATGTGCAGGACATACAGAGAATCAGAATCAGACCCTAGGTGCCTAACATATAATATTAATACAAAAAGTAGAATTTTAGAAAGAAATTACAATAAATACAATTATACATGAAATATAATCTAAAAATATGCATAAAAAAAATCTAAATTTGTAAACAATACAATTATACTTAAGGGCATATGGCAATGAGTGAAAGCTAAAACAGTGCAAAAAGGCTTGTAAACTTTATAAACATGATAATTATGATGATTATGGTGCATTTGTTTAATCAAAAATACAGTACAACACAATATTTTAACATATCATTACAATATTATTTTCTTAAATTTATTTTAATATAAAGTTTATTCATGTAATAGCAATAAATAAATAAATATTTACTTTACTAATCGAACTTGGTTAACATGATTTCAAAGCATAAAAACAGCATATAAAGCATGTGATGCATATAAAGCATAGTTGTTGTTGTTGTTGTTGTTGTTATGATGATGTTATTGTTGAAACTTGTACTTGGCTTAAACATTTACAGCAACCTACAAAACCAAGTTCTGAGACAGATTTTTTTAATCTTCTGATTCAACAAAAATTAATACAATCTAATAAGAAAATGGTTTATTGCCTTTTGATTTTTCCGAAGCAGATCCCCAAAATGAAAGTGCGCTCTGATTAATTTCTGCCAAACCTTATAAAGTCATAAACCTCGAATATAAATGTTGCGAGTGATTGCAGAAGGCCAAAATATTAAATATTGGAATGCAAATGCGCTGAGTTTCATCTTATTGCCAAAGTACAGCCAAAGTCGCATTACATATTCATATTTTTTTTTCCTCCCACCACCCATATAATATTGCAAACCTTTCAGTCAAGGGTGCGGTATTAAAAAAAAAGCAATACTAGTTTGTCGCCTAGAAGTAATGCTTTTCCCATTTTTTTATTTTATTTACATATGTAAGAAAAGCAACTGCCACTTCCTCATTTCTACTCCTCCAACATTACCTACACAGCATTCATGCTTTTTAGATCAACGGCAGGATTTTTTTCCTCTTGCTCTCTATTTTTAATTTTCTCTTTTTTTTTTCTGCTCTTTGCTTCCTGATTCAATAACTGGCGGGGAAATTGCCCATGTCTGACCGCAGGGAACAGAACGCTGCTTGTCATGCAAATTCAGAGGCAGACAGATCTCTAATTGTTTCAGGGTTGTGTAGTTCAGTAGCCCAGGTTTTTTTTTTTTTTTTTTTTTGCATCTGCCCAAAACAAATCCCTCTGGGGGTCGCTCCGTCAGACAGGCTGTTCTTGTCCCGAGGCACGTTGTGTTCCTCTGTTCTTACTGCTAAATGCCCTGTTCACTCCAGCTCTAATCCACCTCCGTTTGCCCATAATAGATATTAGCAGATTGACGTGCTTTACAGCGTGGCTTGCCTTCATGAAGCACCTGCCACTGGAGCTCCGATTACCGGCCACCCTGAAAAAACACACACTCGCCCCAAGTGCTGATTTGCAAAGCTGGCGATTATGCGTGTGTGTGTGTGTGTACTTTTTTGGTTTAAGAGGACACACAACTGTATAATGTTATGAGTGTGATCAAGGGTAAAACTTTGGTTTGAGTATTGAAGAAAGGATTGTGTCAGTTTCAATATTATTTTCCTTATTTGAACACATTTAGAGACGAGGATGAAACAAAAACAAACAAACAGATTGATTAAACAAATATAAATACAAACTAACCAGAAAATTAAAAAAAAATGAATAAATATTGTACATGTGTGTGTATTTGTATGTGTGAGGGAGAGAGAGCATAAGAGAGAGAGAGAGAGAGAGAGAGAGAGAGAGAGAGAGAGAGAGAGAGAGAGAGAGAGAGAGAGAGATGTGCTTGATAAGGCTTGAAATTTCCCTTTAATGAATTGAAGTAATTTGTGTAATCAAAAGAAGAAGAAAAAAAAAAGAAAGACGTGACCCCTTCTGCTCTGTTTTTGGCACATCAGCTTTGCTAAATGAGCTAGAACTAACACAAGACAATATCAGACCATAACATTTTTACATTTTTCCGAAGAGTGGTAGTGAAACTTTGCTGCAATATTGTGTAATATGTGGGTGGTTGCTGGCATGAAAAAGAATAAAATTAAATAAAAAAAAAAATCTATTAAGTTGCCAAGAAATTGTTAGCTGTACCATAAATTCTTAATGGTAACACTTTACGATAAGGTTCATTAGTTAATGCATTTACTAACATGAGCTAATCTTGAACAATACTTGTACAGCATTTAATAATCATAATTGAACATTTACTAATGCATTATTAACATTCAAGTCCATGCTTGTTAACATTAGTTAATTCACTGTGAGTAAACATGAACTAACAATAAGCAACTGTATTTTCATTAACTAACGTTTATTAACATGAATAAATACTGTAGTAAATGTATTGTCCGTTGTTTGTTCATGTTAGTAAAACATTAACTAATGAACCTTATTGTAAAGTGTGATCTTCTTAACACTAAGTTATTATCAAATATAATAATTCATGACAACAAGACATAAAATTACAACGCAAACACTGCACCTTTTCTTCTTTGGAGGTTTGTCTTGTTTTTGGTCAAATATATATTTAAATGAAGAGCATTTCCAAATATCTAAACATTCAATCAATAAGAACCCCAGACTTCCCTCTCCCCAGACACTTCCTCCAGCTCCTCCAAGGGGATCCCGAGGCATTCCCAGGCCAGCCGAGAGACCCTCCAGCATGTCCCGGGTCTTTTCCAAGGCCTCCCCCTGGTGGGACATGCCTGGAACACCTCCCTTGATAGGCGTCCAGGAGGGATTCGAAGCGGAAGCCTGAGCCACCTCAGCTGACTTTTCTCGATGTGGAGGAGCAGCGGCTCTTCTCCGAGCTCCTCCCGGGTGTCAGAGCACTTCACCTTACCCATAAAGGTGCGCCCTGCCACCCTCAGAAGGAAACTCATTTCAGCTGCTTGGATCCAAGATCTTGTCGTTTCTGTCATGATTCAAAGCTCATGGCCATAGGTGAGAGTAGTACTGTAGATTGACCAGTAAATCAAAAGCTTGACTTTCGGCTCAGCTCCTTCTTTACCACAACGCACCTGTACATCGACTGCATTACGGCTGCTGCAGTACAAATCCGCCTGACAATCTCATGTTCTATCCTTCCCTCATCCCAAGATACTTGAACTCTTCCACCTGGGATAAGGACTTTCCTCCAACCTGGAGATGGCAAACCACCTCTTTCCGGTGGAGCACCATGGCCTCGGACTTGGAAGTGCTGATTGTCATCCCAGTCACGTCACACTCGGCTGAAGGTCCATGTTCAATGAAGCCAACAGAACAACATCTTCTGGGAATAACAGAGATGAAATCCTGTGGTCCCCAAATCGGACGCCCGATTTCATGCCAAATTATGAACAGAATTGGTGACAAGGGGCAGCCCTGCTGGAGTCCAACATGCACTGGAAACAAGTCTGACTTATTGCGGGCAATGCGAACCAGACCCCTATTCCGTTTATATAGGGACGAGACAGCCCTTACCTGAGTGCCTCTGACCCCATACTCCCACAGCATCTTCCACAGAATGCCAAGAGGGACACAGTCAAATGCCTACTCCAAGTCCACAAAACACAAAAACAATATTGTTTTATTTTCAGAAATAATTAGGCCTGTCAATTGATTAAATAAATTATATATTTAATCACATTTTTTTTCATAATCATGATTAATCACAAAAAGCCATATTTATTTCAGAAATAAAAACACAGGCATGTAAGTGCCATTTGAATTTCAAAACAATCAATGCCAATAACAAACAAAAATTATTTCCATGTTGGATTCTAAGTGGACTACAAAAAAAAAAAAAAAAAAAAACACAAATCCAAAATATAGACATTGCAAAATGGAAAATGAAACATAATAATAATAATAATAATAATAATAATAATAATAATAATAATAATAATAATAATAATAATGTCTATTATTATATCTATTATTATTATATCTAATATCTAATTATTAAATACAAACAATTGTACTCATTGTAAAGTGAACATTCATTATAAAGTAAAAACAATTTTGCTTAGTCCTCCTTTACATTTAGCCAGTGGCTAAGACAGTCCAATCTATTGACATTATCGAGGGACAATGTGGCCAAGGGGTACATCAAAGGCACGCACCAAAGACTATAGACTTTTTACAGGGACTTTGGTCACACCATCTCTAAACATTTAAATCTAAACACCTCTTAGGGATACAGACACAGCAAACACTATAGAATACACATAGAATGCCTTAAAGAGACTTCTTTGGACACAGTCAGCGATGTCAGGCATTTGCTCTTGTTGCTAGAAAACGCACACACGTTTGTTTTTGTGAAAAGTGGGAACATTACATAGGTTTCCATTCATTTTATACTGTCCAAACCGTATATTATATCATACTGCCCTCACCTTACCCCACACCTAAACCCAACCATCACAGGAGACTGTGTGCAGCTTTACTCTCTGATTAAACTCATTCTCTAGGATTTATAAGCATTTTGAGAGACGTCACCAATGTCCTCATATTTCACCTCCATTTTGTAATACCTGTGTCATACCCATGTCATTATACAGATTTGTGTCCTGATATGTCACAAAAACATGTGTACACACACACACACACACACACACACACACACACACACACACACACACACACACACAACGTGCGCAGTACAGTGCACCCGGTGAGTGACTCCTCAACCTTCTCAGCGATTCATCGATTCATCAACACACACAATCGCGTTCATCAAATTTGCTTAAACTAAGCATGCTAAAGTATGGCTGTATTTTTCAAGCAAGGATTCTGACACAGCAACGTGAAACAGATGCTTTACAAAAGTTGCGTGTAGGGGGGAAACAAGTCAAACTTAATGAAACATTTGAGGGCGCATGGAATCAACTTGTAGGCAGAGGAATGGGCTGTCTTTGACAGCTTGTGACATCATCTGGCACTTTCACTGAGTACATTTACACGGACACCAATAATAAGATTTAATGATTAAGATAATGCTCTGATTAAGAGTCCACCATGTAAGCAGCGATTACCATGTGGTATCAAATTCCATTAAAACAGCACTCTTCCAGCAGTCTTTCATATTTTTATCTAATAATTGTCACAAGGCATAAACAATATGTTGCTGAATGAAAGTGCTGAATTGCAGTTAGTCTAAACATTAAAAATGAAACACCCGAAAATGCATGAAACTCTGGAGGAAACGCTGGATAGCCTGGTGATGCGACATTAATTGTTTTATACTGAAACTTTACTTGTAAAAGCGCTTCCTTGGTCTTATCCATATTTCTTTGCAAGTTAAACTTCGGCATGGGAAATAAAAAAAAAATGCAATTGCATACATTTTTTTTATGTGTTAAATATTTCAAATTAATCACGTGCGTTAACGTGCAAATTTTGACAGCCCTAGAAATAATTCATAAAAAATTTTGTGAGTTTTTCCTGTAAAATGGGCAAAAAGAGCCTGCCAAACTGGTATTTAAATTATCGGGAAGGTTTACTTGAAGAGGTGTTCATTAAACCTATAAAATCATGACATAATTCAGATGTTATGCATGCTAAAAACAACTGTCATTAAGTGCCATTTGCTGATTAGTGAAGTTTAGTTTTAAACTAATTTTGAGACGATCACATGCTTATGATTGACCACATCTGGTCCTGCAACAGCTAAAGCCTAGTTCACATGACAGGATTTTAAACTGTTGCAGATCACTGTGCCGTTCACACTATATGACTTAATTGTGTTTTTTAATCAGTGCGGTGTTCACACTAAACGGCACAACGTAAATGATCCACAAGGTAGTCATATACTAAATGATCTGACAACAACTCATTCACCAACAGCTCAGTCAAACTACCAAAACATAGTCAATGAAATTTTGATGACGTTTAAAGCTTAATATTTATATCTCAATCAAATGTTGAATGTAAATATAATGTGACAATATGACGTCTTGTTTGAGAACAGTCAGAATGACCAGTACAGTAATTCTATTAGTTACAGAATTCTACAGAATAAAGCGAGCATATCAATGCCCATTCTAGCCAATCACAGACATTTCTGTTGAGCTCCTGAGCAAAATGGCTATTCAGCTGATGCTGATATGCTCTCTTATTGGCTGCAGATCGTCACTATTTCTGACCGCATGTGGGGTCGAGTCGGCTGACTGCTCCAGAATATTCAGCAAGCTAGATATTGGATTTTGTCTGTGAGATACTGGCAACGCATCAGCAAGCTTTAATGCGTTGTTCCGTAGTTCACACATAAAGACCACCAAGCACACCCAGATTTTTTTCCCAATCATAGCTCGATCTGTCAGCGAGCATGTTAACTTCCAAATCGGGCTCAAACCGGGCTTAAAATCCGGTGGTGTGAACAAGGTTTAACACATGTTGCACCATTCAGATGTTTCCTAATTCATTATAAATAACCAGAGCTTCTTACCTCAGTCATATTTGTCTTGAAGAATCCCCCCTTCCATCCCTACTCCTCCTCCCTTTTCCTTGATAAGGTAGCATGGCAGCCCAGAAATTAGCACTGTTGCCACAAAGCAAGAATGCCACAGGTTCAAGTCTCTAACAGGCCAGTCGACATTTCTATGTGGAGTTTACATGTTCTCCCTGTGCTCGAGTGAGTTTCCCCTGGGTTTTCTCGTTTCCTCCTGCTGTCCAAAAACATTTGAAATAGGTAAATTGACCAAACCAAATTGGCAGCTCTTACATATCTCTTTATAGCAATTTCTAACTTGTCATTAGCCATAAATAAGCAGAGGAGTTCTCAAGATCTGATGAGCTCAGGGCTTTCTCCCAGGACAGCATGCCAAATACTTTATAATGAATTATCAGCTAAGAGTGAACCCTTGAATGGCATTTGAAATGCAAAGATGGCATTGTTTGTTATGACAGCTTGATATAAATTATTATATCACCACATGTTTCTGTCTTTCTGTCTGAAAATCAACAATGCCACTAATCCTCGCCTACTTTTTAAAACATTTTCCTCCCTCCTCTATCCTCCTCCTCCACCCGCATCCTCCACACTTACTACTGATGACTTTGCTACATTCTTCTGCACCAAAACTGCAAAAATCAGTGCTCAATTTGCTGCACCTACAACAAACACGCAAGATACAACACCAACACCACACACACTCACCTCTTTTTCTCAGCTCTCTGAGTCTGAGGTGTCCAAACTTGTGCTATTTAGCCATGCAACCACCTGTCCACTCGATCCCATTCCCTCTCATCTCTTGCAAGCCATCTCTCCTGCAGTCATACCAACACTGACTCACATAATTAACACATCTCTTGACTCTGGTTTATTCCCCACTACATTTAAGCAGGCTAGGGTAACCCCACTGCTAAAGAAACCCAACCTGGACCATATGC
This sequence comes from Danio rerio, assembly GCF_052040795.2. Classification (NCBI taxonomy): domain Eukaryota; kingdom Metazoa; phylum Chordata; class Actinopteri; order Cypriniformes; family Danionidae; genus Danio; species Danio rerio. The sequence goes on along the minus strand of NC_141037.1, from coordinate 53,050,679 downwards.
TACTTGAAAACTACAGACCAGTATCCCTGCTTCCATTCATGGCCAAGATTCTGGAGAAAGTAGTGTTCAATCAAGTTCTGGACTTTCTTACTCAAAACAATCTCATGGACAACAAGCAATCCGGCTTTAAGAAAGGCCACTCAACTGAGACTGCCCTGCTCTCGGTCGTGGAGGATCTCAGACAGGCTAAAGCAGACTCTAAATCATCAGTCCTCATTTTGCTGGACTTGTCAGCTGCTTTTGACACTGTCAACCACCAGATCCTGCTATCTACGCTTGAGTCACTGGGCGATGCGGGCACTGTTATACAATGGTTCAGATCTTACCTCTCTGACAGGTCATTCAGGTGTCTTGGAGGGGAGAGGTGTCCAACCTACAGCATTTAAACACTGGGGTACCTCAAGGCTCTGTTTTTGGGCCACTTCTCTTCTCCATCTACACATCATCTCTAGGACCAGTCATCCAGAGACATGGATTCTCCTACCACTGCTATGCTGATGATACCCAGCTATACCTCTCTTTTCATCCTGATGATCCCTCGGTTCCAGCTCGTATCTCAGCCTGCCTGTTGGATATTTCACACTGGATGAAAGATCATCATCTTCAGCTGAACCTTGCAAAAACGGAAATGCTTGTAGTTTCTGCCAACCCGACTCTACACCATAACTTTTCAATCCAGATGGATGGGGCAACCATTACTGCATCCAAAATGGTGAAAAGCCTTGGAGTAACGATTGATGACCAACTAAACTTCTCTGACCACATTTCTAGAACTGCTCGATCGTGCAAATTTTCACACTATAACATCAGAAAGATCCGACCCTTCTTATCTGAACATGCAGCTCAACTCCTTGTTCAAGCTCTTGTTCTCTCCAAACTGGATTACTGCAACTCTCTACTAGCTGGGCTTCCAGCTAACTCTATCAAGCCTCTTCAACTGCTCCAGAACGCAGCAGCACGAGTGGTCTTTAATGAACCTAAACGAGCACATGTCACTCCGCTGCTAGTCCGTTTGCACTGGCTGCCAGTTGCTGCTCGCATCAAATTCAAAACTCTGATGTTTGCCTACAAAGTGACTTCTGGCCTAGCACCTTCTTATCTGCACTTACTTCTGCAGATCTATGTGCCCTCCAGAAACTTGCGTTCTGTGAATGAACGACGCCTCGTGGTTCCATCCCAAAGAGGGAAAAAATCACTTTCGCGAACGCTCACGCTCAATCTGCCCAGTTGGTGGAATGAACTCCCTAACTGCATCAGAACTGCTGAGTCACTCGCTATTTTCAAGAAACGACTAAAAACTCAACTATTTAGTCTCCACTTCACTTCCTAATCTGCAATTGCCTCTTTGAATATCACACTAACTGTACAAAAAATCTTTGCCCAGCACTAATATACATATTTAAGAGATCTCTATATTAGTTTTGTGTCAATGGTAATTCTAGTACAGTTATAGTAATGATACTGTTATTATTATTATTATTATTATTATTATTATTATTATTCCCATTTTTTTTTTTCATAGTTAGCAAGTAACATTATAAATGATGCATGACTTGCCAACATAATCATATTTTGGGGGTTTTATGCTTCATGTGTACTGCATACATTCAGAAACTCACTATTTGCATTCAGAAGCGCTGTGGCCTCATCTCAGCGCATCTCCAACGAGAGCTGTCGTCACCTCACATTCAAGACAATGCGGAGGTGTACATCATCCAATCATAAAACGTTAACTCACTCGCTGTTTGTTGCTGTCTGAGTCATCTGCTTTTCTCCCTCCGGCAAACCTGATTTTGATTACAGCACAATCATAAAAATGTGTCTAGCAGGCTCAATTGACTTCTGCAGAGGTTTGATGAGGTCGATTTATATTCTTTGAGTTATCCTCTGAGGTTTTTTTTTTTTTTCTTGTGGAACAGCGTAGTGAACGGCCACTGCAGTGTCTTAGTGTGAGTGCAAAGTGAAGGTGTTCAATTTCCCACAGTCTCTCACTTTCTTTTTTTTTTTTTTTTTTTTTTTTTTTTTTTAAGAGTGTGTGTAGTGCTCAGCATAACTGCAGAGCAAAACACATTGAACACTTTTTTTTACATTTTTGTTTCATAGGTTTTCCTTATTTTGAACTGTTACCAAATCAAGTTATTTTGTCAGATTAGCTCTATATTTGGCTTCAGTACTGATTAATCTAATGTATATGCACACATATATTATTGTAAGTAATATCCTATAGAAAATATTAATTTAAATGAGAGTTTTGTAAGAGGTCTATTCATATATACTGAGCACTAATATATATATATATATTTATATATATATATATATATATATATATATATATATATATATATATATATATATATATATATATATATAAATAAATAACAGCAAGGAGATGTTCACAGTATTCATTGATTTTTTCATTTTCTTGTCAGCTTAGTCCCTTTATTATTCCGGGGTCGCCACAGCAGAGTGAACCGCCAACTTATCCAGCATGTTATTACATAGCGGTTGTCCTTCCAGCCGCAACCCATAAATGCGAAACATCCACACACACACACACACACACACACACACACACACACACACACACACACACAAACACACACACACACACACACACACACACACACACACACACACACACACACACACACACACACACTCATACACTACGGACAATTTAGCCTATCCAGAGGAAACCCACGCGAATGCAGGGAGAACATGGAAACTCTACACAGAAACGCCAACTGAGCCGAGGCTCGAGCCAGCGACCCAGCGACATTTTTGCTGTGAGGCCACAGCACTACCTACTGCGCCACTGCGTCGCCATGTTGACAGTATGTCTGATAATATTTTTCTTCTGAAGAAAGTCTTATTTCTTTTGTTTTGGCAAGAATTAAAGCAGTTTTTAATTTTTTAAACACCATTTTAAGGTCAAAATTATTAGCCCCTTTAAGCTACACTGAAAAAAAAAAAATCAATAATTTTATGATTTATTTCCTGCAACTGGGGTGCTGAAAAAAAGCAAAATAATGGCTGTAAATTACAGAAATTTACCTTAAAAAAATGGACGTTGAACTAGAAAAATGTACTTAAATTTAAATTTCTGGTAAAATTTCTGTAATTCAACCTCTGTTATTTTACAGTAAATTTCTGTAATTTAATGTCCGTTATTTTATGGTTTATTTCCGGCACCCCAGCTGCAGGAAATAAACCGTAAAATAATGGACGTTAAATTACAGAAATTTAAATTACGGATTTTTTTTTTATATTTTTGCGATAGTCAACAAAACAAACCATGGTTATACAATAACTTGCCTAATTACCTTAACATGCCTAGTTAACATAGTTAAGCCTTTAAATGTCTCTTTACCCTTCCTGTCGTGTTAGGGTCAAATCTGACCGATTTACAGCTTAAATCACTTATAAATACTGTGTTTTACATCTGATACATCCTCCACACTATGCACTTGAACATATAAAAGTGATAAACACCTATTTTATTGATTTTTGAGTGTTTTAATCAACCTTTTTACACCTGTAGTGTCAAAAGTGACCGTTATAGGAAATTAATTGGTATCCAGACTATATTCATGCATCAGGCAGAAAAATCCCCATATACACACACTACCCACTCACTTACTCACTCACTCACTCACACATTTCAGACTAAAGTATTTTGCAGGTACACATCTCTTTTCCGCACTTATGTGCCGATCCACCAGCCTGATCTCACATGGAAGCGTACCTATTTTACGCTTTGTCAGTTTAGTGGCTAATTTGAGTTCAGGCGTATGAAAATGTACAATTTTAAGAGGCGTGACATCCAATCCCACCCCTAAACCCAACCGTCATTAGGTATAAGCAAATCGTACTAAACTGTATGAATGAGATCGTATGAATTCATACATATTAGCCACTAAATCAATAAGATCTGATTGCCATAAGATAGCGTTGGATCCTCCAATGTGAATCGACTTCCTAATAAAACAATGTATCATATCTTCACACAACTGTCTGTTATGTGGAGACCTTTTGTATATTTCTTTCTTTCTTTCTTTCTTTCTTTCTTTCTTTCTTTCTTTCTTTCTTTCTTTCTTTCTTTCTTTCTTTCTTTCTTTCTTTCTTTCTTTCTTTCTCCATCCAGCCTAATTCTGGGTCTAGCAGGAGCACTTTTAGCGTAATTTAGCGTTAATTATTTTATTGGATTAGACTGTTATCATCTTGCTCAATAATGACCAAAGAATAGTGCTAGTTCTGTGTCCATACTCACCATCCATACCCTCAGTCACTATTCCCTACATTAGTACACTAATATACTGTAGTCTAATTGATGGACTGATATACAGTTATGCCGTTTTGTTTGTGCTTTGCTGGTAGATAAATCATTCAGATGGATTATAATTTCAATTTCGTTGGTCAGACCATGTAACAGTTATTTTAGCAAGCTGTCTATTAGTAATGAAACTTTTTTTTATTATTTCTTTTATCGATTGTTCATTTTGTAATACAATTTCAGTGTCTATTTGTAGAAAAAAAAGTTATTTCATGTGTAATTGTTGTAATTTTTAGTTTTTTTTTGTGCTAATGTAAGAGCAGTTAAAACAGAATGGTTAATTTTGACCGGGAACACGTAAGGGGCAGGATGTGAACCCGACCCGAGGGTCCAGCTGTAGAGAAGTGTCTTGAAAAATATCTAGTAAAATATCATTTACTGTCATCATGGCAAATATAAAATGAATCAGTTATTAAAAATGAGTTATTAACACTATTATGTTTTAAAATGTGTTGAAAAAATCTTCTCTGCATAAACAGAAATTGAGGAAAAAAATAAACGGGGCTAATAATTCAGGGGCAAACACTCAAAGTTCTGTCTTATATTTAAAACTTCATGGCCTTCTGGTACATTTCACAAGGATGTAGCCAATAAGATGTCTAGAAGCATTTTAATAAGATGTGGATCTGTTCTAAATACTTGATTATTTTTGGCTAAATTTAGTCCAGGAGGAAAGGGCAATAGCTTCTACTTTAGGAGCGGAGAGGTCATCTATACATTTTTATAGGTCTATCCGAGAGCTCGCACATAAGCTTTCTATGATTACGTGACATTGTGATCACAATTAAGCGCTTGTGACATTTGCAGAAGTTATTCAAATTACGGCTCAGTACCTGCAATCAAAGTCCCTTTCAGGCTAACTCTGTTCACTCAGCAGCAGAGCTGTGCAGAGACCTTTGGGCGGGGCAGGTGCTCAAAGTATTGACCTTATTTTTCTAGACTTCTGGTCTCATTCACTTCCATTTATTTTTAGACGTTAAAAACGGCTCATTATACTGCTTGATGTTGCAAAATGATATTTGCTAATTATATCATTCTTTTTGAGGTGTTTAAACCCATTTTTGACAGTTTTCTGCAGTTTACTATTCCAAGCCATTTCTCCTATAGGTGACTTAATTTAGAAGTTCTAAAATAATCACTAAAAAGTCACCATAAAATGGAAGCTAAGATTGTTAAGACAGTACTTTTTTCCTCCATCAATGAAGGGGGCGGGGCATGAATTTGTCTTTTGGGAACTGATTGGATGAGTGTTGTTGACAAATTGAAGGAAGATTGATGAATGGACAAAAGCAGGGCTGAAATGGGAGACGCTCACTGATAGCTCCGCCCTAAACAATTTTCATGTGACCAGAAGTAAAGAAAAGTTTTTTTTTTTTTTTTTTTTTTTTTTCCTGATACAAAACAATGCAGTGCACAAACACCATTTATAACAAGCACTACTTTATCTTACCCAATTCACCTCTACCGCATGTCTTTGGAATGTGGGGGAAACCGGAGCACCTGAAGGAAACCCACATTAACGCGGGGAGAACATGCTAACTCCACACAGAAACGCCAATTAATTCAACACCCAAGAACTGCAGTGCTTTTTTCTCCATAGATAAAACTTTTAGCAGAGTTACAGCAATGCTTTGTCAGTTTGTCATCCTTTGAGAAAACGGTTGATGGTCGTCTAGCAATTTACGTAAACCCCTTCTCCCTGCCCCTGGTTTGGGGTAAAGTAGTCAAGCGTTGACCGGTCCAAGATGATAAAAAGTTTGGGGACCACTGGTTTAGTTGACATTTGTAATATATAACATCAAACATCTACTCATTTTATTTTATTTACTCACATTCATTCCTTAATTAATTTAACTGGTTGGTTGATTTGATCAGATTTTTCTATTTGATTGATTCATTCATTCATTCAACTCATTCAATAAATTTTGAAGTTGATATTGATTTCGTTGTCCTGCATCCATTTACTTTTATCTGCTCAAAATCTTGTATCATCACACATTTTCAAAGTCAATCAATCTTTTAATGCTTCTTACTTAAACATCTTAGGCTGTCAATTATTACCATCTCACTATCATCTGGTTCCTCAATTAATCATGCAAGTGAAGTTCTAAAGGACCACAACATGAATATTGATTTTCTCAGAGTATATAGGAAGCGCACGGCACAAGCAACCCTCAATGCATTCTTATTTAGTCATCAGCCATTCAAGCAAACAGGCCGCATGCATTCATTCATTTATTACAGCAGCCGGATCCGTAGAGGCTTGGACCAGCCGCCTCACACTCCCCAGTCTATAGCCTTCCCCATTAAACCGTGCAGCTGTCAGGGTCTAACATGGTGATGCTTGCTGCTTTTACAGCCTGGGATGGACTGCGGAGGTGTGCCAAGACTCTCCCCCCAGCCATCAATCATTCAGGCCCGTGAGACTGAGTGAGTGAAATGAGCTGTGCCGTGAGCGGGGCAAGCAGCGGGAATGTGAATCCCAGGAAAAGTCCAGTGGGGATGACAACGCTTAGTGGTTTTCAAGTCAGGATACCGCGTGCTGAGGGATGTGTGCTCAAGGGCTCAAAGGAGGATTCTCGAGTCGTTCTCAGGGGGGCAAGGAGTAAAGATATGTTTGACGAGAATCAGATGAAAGTTTGATTTGATTTAAAGGATATTTAAAAATAAATCGATCAAACATATGTTGTCAAGTTTAGCGCTCATGTTCTAAAATAAGAGAAATACTGTTCCCTGCCAATTCACATACAGTATTTGTATAGACTGATTCCATGCGGAAGAAAAAGGGATATCAGACCTCATTTTCAGCTAAGTTAAGGGAAATAGCACTAGTTAGCAAACATTGCATACCCAAACAAAAGTTTTAATTTCCTTTTATCAAACTGAAGTTAATAAACTGATTTATTCCACTTTATTAGACTTGTCACCAATAGCAGCTTAACTGGCGCTCTAGGCAAACAATAGTGAGTGAGTGAGTTGGGCTGGTGTAAAGTAAATGGGGATGTTTTCTGTCTGATGGATTCCAACTAATATGATAACTTAATGATTTTGTGTTGTACCAACACAAATCCATTGTGAGGAACCCAAAATGTTTTACAGTGTACAAAATACATGTAAAAAAAAAAACAAAAAAAAACAACACAATGAATATATAAAGAGTTCAGATGCAAAAGCCGCTAAATGTCATTTCCGCCAAAAATGAGATAATGACATTGAGTGAATGCTTTAGGCACGAAGTACAACATCAACAAATAGATTTTCTTCAAATCATCTAAATCACAGCATCAGTGCATTCACAAATAACAGTTTGTTGGCAAAAGCTGCTAAACGCCATTTGCCTTTGACAGCAAAAGCCGCTATATCCCGAGAACCAATCAAAAGGTAGGAATCCAATCATATGTTTTCAATGTAGCAGCACGCTGATACGCCAACTTTTATGAGGAGACATATTCTTACATTACCTTGCCTCAAAACTTGCATGATTAGAAAAAGAAAACACAATGTACAGTGGAAAGTGTAGGATGCCTTCATAATGTTTGAGTCTGATTTACTATACATTAAACGGCAACACGCTTCTTGAGTTAAGATGCCGTTCTTTTATTCCACATGGATGCTATGAGGATAAACAAGTGACAAAAAAGAGACCAACACCTTGAGTATAGTGAGAATGAATGAATGACAGCTTCTAAAATTTTCTGAGACATCCTTTTTTTGCCCAGTAGGCCTACCTTGTGATGTATCTGCTAATGTAAGCTATTTTTTAAAAGATAAAATGTATAAAACTATGCATTATTTGTAGTACTTCATATTGCCTATCCAGCGGATGAGCTTGTAATATTAATGGACAATGTATTGATGTTTTGCAATGTTTTAAACTACAATATTTGAATCTACCAAGCTTAGCTTAACTTACAATATGTACATATGTACTTGTAATTAAATCTAAATCCCAAATATCAGAAATGGCAACAAATTATTAATATTTAAATAATGTCAGTTGTAATGTTATTGCACTTACGTGACAGATTTCATACATTCATTTTTCTTTTGCTATTACTATGGTTTACTTAAGCTGAATGAAGCGCCACTAACTTGACAGATGTATTTTTAATTTTAGGTGGTTTGTGTAATGTGTTTTATGTTTGGAAAAAAAAATTCTGATTGCATCTTTAGTAATTCTTCAACTAAATACACTGTCTTGTCCCGATAGGTAGATTTTAGAGGTTTTTGCAAAAAAAAAAAGCAGAAGTGGATTTAGCTGGTTTTGACGCAAAACAAAATCTAATTTGTTAAAAATTAAAAGAATTGTCTGAAGAGACATTTATGGGAAAAAAAGTTATTTCATTTACTAGATAATAACCTTTTCATTACATATGAACCTAATCAGAGGAGCCTGAAAGAAAATGATAATTTAAAAGAAAAGAAGTCTGATGAATTTAGAAGGTTTTGCAGCTGAACTCTTCATATATCAGTAAACAGTAAGGGCAGCTAAGGAACAAAAACCCTGACTACACGTCCTCTCTAGCAGAGATTATAGCTATTCTCATAAAAAAATAAAACAGGTGAGACTTCCGGGTCACTGCTTCCCTCGCTGAACTAAATCCATAATAAAAATGTGACTACAGTTTCAGACTAACAAATAATCGTGAAAAAAAGCAACTAAACATTTAACATAAATCCAACTAAAATTGGCACTAAAAATAATAGAGTTGTGAGGACCGTGAATGTGCCATTGACGTGGTCTAGCTTTAAACAGATTGCACAATGACGTCACTGTTTTAACGAATGCGGGAATATTTCCAGCTCATTCAACCTGTTATCTCGCACACAAAATAAATAAAAGGTTAAAAAAAAACAAGAGTTTAAGAAGCAGACACATGCCAACCTGATTTCACCAAGTAGGATATGTTCTTGGATTAACATCCATGTTGATCCTGGAACAACATTTCAATCAGCAAATTAGGGATATGTTAAAATTGTAAGGTCTCAAACACAATCCCTGGAGGGCCAAAGCTCTGGATAGTTTAGCTCCAACCAGTTCCAACTTACACCTGCTTAATAGTCTCTTAGTCTTGAACACCTTGATTAGTTGGATCAGCTGTGTTGGATTAGGGTTGGAGCAAAAATTATCCAGAGCTGCAGCCCTCCAGGAATTGAGCTTGTGATCTATGGTTTATGCACTTCTGCATTATTGTTATCCTACTTATTCCCCTCTGACTTTAGAAATACTTTACAGTTATAGCTGGGTTAAGGGGTAGGGAATGGGTATGGATTACGTTTTCTAACTAAAATGATTTACAAAGGTTCGACATAAATGTACCTTCAGGATCACTTCGTACTTGGTAAAATCGTGTGATGTGCAGCAGACCCACGTAAGCCACAAATCCACAGGGGTAAGACAACAGAACAACATTCAAAACATCCATTCATTTTCGGCTTAGGCCCTTTATCAATCAGGGGTCGCCACAGCAGAATGAACCGCCAACTTATCCAGCACATGTTTTACACAACGGATGCCCTACAAGCCACAACACAACATTGGGAAACCCATTCACACTAATTCACACACACACACACTCATACACTACGGCCAATTTCAGCTTATTCAATTCACCTGTACTGCATGTCTTTGGACTTGTGGGAGAAATCCGAGCACCCAGAGGAAACCCACATGAACACGGGAAGAACATGCAAACTCTACATAGACTTGCCAACTGACCCAGCCAGAGCTCGAACTGGCAATCTTCTTGCTGTGAGATGATTGTGCTACCCACTGCACCATCATGCTGCCACATTCAAACCAACAAATTAGTAACATGAATAAAATGGTGGGTTGAGTAGAATAGCTGGTACAGATATATACACCTGTACAATCCCACAGAAAGATTTTGAAGACTAGGATGGGTTCATATATCACTAATATGTCACTCCATGTCTTAAAATTCTAAACGCTGTTCTATTTTTGTTTTGCGGCAAGTAGAAAACAATGTAAAGATGTAGCATGCTGCTACATGTTGGAGAAGCCTGTTTACCAGATGCCCTCAAAATGAAGAATGAAAAATAACTTTGTTTGAAATATACCGGTTATCAATAAAGCTGAGAAAAGTTTAATGGCCGAAATGTAATATTGCAGCAGGAAATGTCTCCAGTTATCACCCGTTATTGACAGTTGTGACAATATTTTTCACTTTTTGCTTCAGTGAACAACAATATAGCTCTAACTTGGTGTCTATACAAAAAAAAAAAAAAAAAGAAGCCATAACTTGAAAACATCAAACTGACCAACAACCACACAACCTTACAATGTTCTTGCTGTCAGGTATCATTGCTGCAGTTGGGTATCTTGTAAACATGATTTCATTGTCAGGTAGACCTCTGTTTTTTTGTCTGTAAGACCGATACAAGATCTATTGCTACACACAAATTAAATTTTAAAAAGCCTGAAAAGTATTTGTGATATTTTCTTTCATTTACCAGCCATTAAAATGTCACGGTTACAAATGTTTATCCCACTGGCCTGGCCAAGTTGTTTGTATAAATCAACAGTAGCAGATGAGCTTGAACTGAGCTTTGCTTTAGGTCCTGAGCATAAATAGTGAAAGAAAAGCCTGGGGAGAAAAAAAAAAAAAAAAGTGATGCACGATTTCACAAACAAACTACGGGCCACGGGGGTCTGCAGATTGTCACTAAATTGGTAATTCAAGTCATGACTCATAGGGGCGTTCACAATGACAGCAATTTACAGTGACAAAATGACTGGAAATCATTCATTTTCAATGAGAGCAAGAGCAATTTGAAGCCCATCAGTGAGTTTGCATTGCGTAAGTGTTGAGCAGAGATCAACTCTATGCAAACAAGAAGCAATTGAATGTGGCAACTATCAATGGGAGACTGAAGCTTGCGTGATCTGCAGCATTATACAACGATACAGTCAAGTTGAAAAGGTTTCTAGAGAGCAACAATAACACGTGTCAGCCATTTGTAGGGCCAGACAGAATCTGCGGACATTTTTTTGCTGTTTCTGATGAGAATTTTATGACAATTTTCTGCACCTTCAACGCACCTATTTAATGTTTAACTATGGGTGGGTCGCAAGTAGACAAGGTCAATAGCCATATGCAACGCATACTCTCATTTTAAAAATCACACGACCATTATCTCACAATGTATAATTATAAATAATATTATTTTTTTATTAAAATGTGTGATTTAGCAATGGTGCACCATTATTAAAGAGCCCCTATTGTAGGTTTTTCGAAAATAAGCTTTCATGTAGTGTGTAACACAGATCTAAGTGAAGTGAAATATCCAAGGCTTGAATCTGAAATTGGACAGTTTTTAAAACTATTGATTCATCTAAAAAAAAATAAAAATAAATAAAAAAAGTCTTTAGCTGTTTCGGCGTGACGTGACTACGAAACATTGTTGTCATGGGCGCAAACCCTGGAAAATTTAAACCTGCGCCCCGCCCACTAACACAGCCGCGAAGACAAAAAGATCCTGAAGTCATGAGTCAAGAAGATGCTGTGCTTCCCTGGATATTATTGGAAGTGTGAGGGGAAATAATTGATTCAGCAGTCTACTCGCTTACAGTGGGCGAATCATTCATTTGTTAAAGAAAGGATCAGAAAAGACTAAGGTATGAGACTTGTGAGAATAGGCAGACAATACACCAGGGGTGTGTGCAAAATAAGGCCAGTTTATTAGGCACAAAGGTAGCCTGCTACACACTGGTGAGCACTAGCACCCTGACTGGGGATGGGATCTTTGGGCAAAGCAGAGTATAGGTAAGCGCTGAGAACATAACACTTCACGCAAGAGGTGCCAAAGCATCAATTGCAAACAGAAATTATCTAAGTTACAACTGAGAAGGGAGAAAAGCTCGGTCACGGAAATCAGGCTGAGTAAATGATTTGCACGCTATCGGTTTCATTTTTACTGCTAAGTGCCGTTCATACTTCCCGTGCGGGGGGTTATGATGGTCACGGGGTTATAGCGTGGGCCCGTCCGCCGGGGGCTTGACAAACCACGCTGGGCATTTGTTTCGCGCTGGGCATTTGTCTAGCGCTGAACGCTGTCGACCAATCGCAACAGATTGTCATTGGTCCAATCAGTGCAGATTAGTTTCACGCTAAGGAAGGGTTTGGGAACAAATAAATCGCTGAACGACTCATTTGGGAGTCGCTTGGGTAATTGGATAAAAATGAATGCATATTATAAGACCATGAAAGTGTTTTTTGACCTTGTATGCATATCAGTATGTTGTTGGAGACCCATATAACCGAAATATGACCCTTTTTCATTTATAATATGGGCTCTTTAGGCTGCAGAGAAAAAAAGCAACCATTGCGGCAACCGCAGTGATAACTTTTTCCAAAGTTCAGCTGTCTTTTTTGCACTTGATTAATTTGCGTTTAATGTTAAAAAACCCATAATGAATAGGCCGACAAGATCCTGTGTATCCTGTGTGTGTATTTTATCACTGAAGTCACTCTCTTTAAAAACCGAAAGTTGCTTCGTCTGTCCGGCAATATTTCGGCTTTTAATCGAATGAAAAGTTAATTTAGATTAGCCAATATTAAAAAGTTGCAGTAAAGTAACTGTGGACGTGTGGCCACACATTGAATCTGAGGTCTGATCTCTCTCTCCAGACATTTTTACAGACACCACACAAGTCGCAAGAGGCTGAAGCCTTTGCGAAATCTGTCAAAATACAGCACTGAAATTAACAGGCATACATTTTTTTGACCCAAAAAGTCTATCTGTAGGATAAAAAAAATGCAATGAGAGCCAATATAGAAGTAGTGTCACTAAATAATCATATTAATTCTAATAAAATGAAAAACAAAATGAACAAGTCATTGCATTTTTGGTATGATAAAAACAAATGTAGGGAAATGAAAAAAATAAAAGGGTGGCTAGATTGTAGTTTTAATTTGTTTTAATATAAAAATATATATATATGCTTGATCTATTTAAGCTTAACGGCCAATTAGCATGCTATTCAAAAAAAAAAAAAAAAAAGATTATTTTACTGGGTACTGGGTTATACTATATTTTACAATAACAATAACTCGCTATAAACATGCAATTCATAACACACCAGAGCTGTAGTCTATGCAGTGTAGGTGTTGGTAAATAGTCATACTGGGCACCACGTTATTGAACTCCAATATCTCTGAGGGAGATTATGTTACCAGATAGCCAATATTAACTTGAGAGATTTTACAGATAAAAAGTATTTTGAAAAGGAACAACACGCAAATAACAAAACAAATAAAACTGGTCCCGTAGAGTTCAACACTGTCATCTTGCCAGTGTATGCTGTGTAGTGTGTATAGCGCCCTTATGCAGCGCCTGTTGGCAAAGCCCGCAAAGCTGAAAGTATTATACGCACACGCATTTGTTATTTAGTTGAAAAGAGGAAACCCCCACCTCCACAGATACCGGGATTACCGGTGTTGTCACCTGTCGATTAACCAGTGGCGAAATTTCCTCATCGTCAAAACCCTATATCTGACACTATTGCTGTCTTTAATATAAGTTTTAACAAAGTCCAGTGGATTTTAGACTATTTTATGGAAAAAAATATAGTAGTTTTAATGAACAAATAAATAAATTAGATATTTGGAAACGACCAAGCAGGCGGGGGGTTGGGGGGGTCCCTATTCCCACTTTGGGAACCAACGTTCTGGATCAATGCATACTGTATCTTTCCTGATTTGCTAAGCCCGGATCATGTCATTACACAACCTGTAGAATGCAAGTATGGATGCCGCCAAAATATGCACATGCTCACTGTGTCTGAATAGACATGTATCATACAATTTAGCTTGAATAGAGTGTACAGAGATTGCTTTTCTCAAATGCAGCAGGAGCATTTTCCTTCGAAAATGACATTTTAGAATGAAAATCCACTAGTGTTAAAGCAGCCATAGATGTTTAGTACAATACAAGTCAATACAGATATCTAGGTCCTTTATTCTTTTCACTCCACTGCTATTTGTTCTTGTTCCGTCTTCACCACCCATCAACCTTTCCCACTGTTCCTGCCCTGTAGGCATTCATGTCTAAAAATCTCCATTTTTGTTCCCCTTTCAAAGTGTACAAATTATTTGTGAGAGTCTGCATTTATTAACCTTTCTTGCCCCGGGTTCTCCACAGAGATATTTAGAAAGTCTAGCATTAACAGAGCAGATTGTCACTGAGTTAACACAGATCTCTTCCCACTGCACTCGTGTTTGATATTTCTTCAGAAGAAAGGTCGGGCTGTGGGTGGAACTTATCTCTGTTGATAGAAAGATACAACTATCGCCGTAGGATTAAGGTTGCCACACTTGACATGTATGTGGACATGCTTTTTGTGTGTGTGGGTGAGTGTGTGTGTTTAATATAAAAAAGAGCCGTTTGCTACACTGATTTGTCATCATTGAAAAAAGGAGTAGGTTGGTTGATTGATTGATTGATTGATTGATTGATTGATTCACTTATACAATTATTGATTGATTTGTGTGTTTGATATAAAAGGAGTGGTTTGCTATACAGTTGCCATTATTTAAATCGCGTTGGTTAGTTGGTTCTGACATCTGTCATCGTTAACTAGTAATGACCTCTAAGCTGCGCTTGTACTGTATTTGTAAACATTTGACTACATTGCAAATGTGTATGGATAAGTTTTGTGAACAACTTTAATAAAAACATATAAAGGGACACTTTTGCATGTCAAGATGTACATAATATGTGTGTGTGTGCTGGCGCCTCATATGCATTCACAACGCGTCAAGCAACTGAAGGAAGCAAGAGTTTGAAGGTAAACAAACAACGGCTTATCATAAGCAGTTTATTGATAAATACTTACACAGTTGGCATTAAGGAGGAACATAGAAACGTGATCTGACTAAAATCTAGCAGCTAAATGTGTCTGGAACAGTATTCAATTATATTCAATAATATTGTTATATTCAATATACAATATTCTTGCGAGGATGTGAATGAGTCTTCTGATTGGCTAAAATAGACATTTCACGTCAGCGTGTTCTAGACATGAAGGCGCTCTTGCCGGCAATCTTCCTTCTGCGTAGACACAGCCCAGCATTCCAGCAAATTACCTTTAATGTTACAACTTCTCTTTTCTGAAAATAGCCGGAATGAATTTGCCGTAATTATAAAAAAGGGCCTGTTCACACATACAGACCTTTGCGGAAAATTACCGGCAGATTTTCGGAAAGGTCGGTATGTGTGAAAGGGGCTTTTGATATAAAAAGAGTGGTTTGCTACACTGAGTTGTCATCAGTTAAAAAGAGATTGATTGATTGATTGATTAATTGATTGATTGATTGATTGATTGATTGATTCATTTATTGATTGATTCATTTATTGATTGATTCATTTATTGATTGATTCATTGATTGATTGATTGATTGATTGATTGATTGATTTGTGTGTTTGATATAAAAAAAGAGCGGTTTGCTACACTGAGTTGTCATCATTTATAAAGGGATTGATTGGATGGTTGGTCAGTCGAACGGTCGATTCATTCATTCATTCATTCATTCATTTATTCATTCATTCATTCACTTAGAGCAGTTTGCTACACTGTTTAAAAAGGTAATTATTGGTTGATTGGTTGAATCAAAACACAAATTCATTGATTTATTCATTCTGAAAGGTACTTTCTATAAAAATAAATAATAATATACTATTATCGGTATTAATAATAATAATAATAATAATGATAGTAATAATAATATTGATGATGATACTGATGAAGATGATGATGATAACAACAACAACAACAACAACAACAAAAATAATAATAATAATAATAATAATAATAATAATAATAATAATAATAATAATAATAGCTGAATGCAATTTTCAAGATAAGTTGATGTTATTTATTTATTTATTTAATTTTTTTTTTTTGGCCATTCATTTACAGATCAATAGTGTAAGCCAGTGGGTGTTTTAAAGCAGGCATCAACATAGTTGCTTTTGAAAATTACACTAAACACACAAAAACATGATTTTGTAAAAGCTGTGTACTGGCCTGGCACTTGTTTATATATTTAAAATGCGAGACTTAAAAAAAAAAGACATTAATCTATTCTCAAAGTTGAGAAGATAATGAATATTTACATACCTAGTTAAACTACAATGTGTAGTACTATCGGGTACTTTTTTCTTAAGTATAATTTTGAGGCCATACTTCTACTTTTACCAGAGGGATTTTAAACATGAGTATCTGTACTTCAACTTAAGTTAAGGATTTGTCAACTTTTGCCATTTCTGACAACTAAAAAAGTTAATGGTGGCTGTGTCTTTAATATAGTTTAAAGATTATTAGAAGCCATTGAAACACCAAGGAGGAAGCAGCAAATAAACATAACTTATTAAATTAAAACTTTTTTATTATTTTATTTTATGCAACAGTCTTAAATTTGAAAGGGAAACATAAGTGTGATCTTAAGCAAAAGATAGTCTATAAGGTGTATTATGGAATATCTTAAACTGACCAGTAGCTATGTTTTTTCTTTCCCTTTTTGATTGATTGATTGATTGATTGATTGATTGATTGATTGGCACATGTACTTGAGCGTGATAGAAAAAAACTAGTGTTATGACAGCAACACACCATCTTGCAAACTCTGGCCCAAAAAAGGCCAGCTGCTGGCCCCAAGAAAGCCCTGCAGTTGCCCAATCAGGCCCTGGCCCTCTCACTGGCTCGCTAAACTTAGGTGCGACATTGGAAACACGGCTGGTGTGTGCCAGCATCAATTATTCTCCAAAATAGCATTTTCTCAGCTCACTGGTTCTAAATGATTTACTCAAAATAAATAAGTAAATAAATGAATAAACAAATAATCTGAAAGACTGAGGTCAATTGTTCATAATATTTTGTATTTAGTTCTGTTTGTGCCATAAATCCATTTTATTGGTCAGAAGTACTGTAAGTACTTTTATAGGTCAAATAAGCCATGTGATCAACTTTCATGGTGCTTCTGCATTCTTTCTGAAACTTAAAAGTTCTAGAATAATTTTGATTAAATGGAAGATTATCTATGCATTTTTTTTCCCGTTTAGAATTTTCTGGAATGACACTGATCAAATGACAGAACGGACATTCTTTGATGAATTATTTCTTTTGAATCCGCCCATTTTCTTTAAAATCGGGTTTTCTCATTAGTACAGCAGATTATACAGTGCACTTCCAGAGAGATCCTCATTAATCTGCTCTTCCAGGATCTTAGAATGTTTCCCTTTTGCTTTAATCTCTGGAGTCTCTTTCTCAATCATCTTTGAAAGGCAGCAGTTTGAGATACAATGTGACTGTCCAGCTTTGCCAAGCGCAAGAGAAACATCAAGGAATGGGGCCACCGAGGAATCAAAGGAGACTTTATGCCTCTAAGATGTCATGAAGCAGACAGACTTGCCTCCCATCTCTCTCGGGCATCCTTTGGTATAAAGACACAAGACTTTGTTATTCCTAGAGCACGGCCTTTCTTGACCTGCTCTCAAACATGGGAAAAGACTGATATGTGAGAATCTACAGCATTGTTTCTTGCTTGTCAGTCAAGCATCCACAACAAATAAAATCCTAGCTGTAGTATTTTTTGCAGATTATCTGGGCTACAATGGGCAAAATGCACACAGACTTTTCATTTTCAGTCAGCCAGCCCAAGTGCTTCCGAACTACTGGCCGTTACAAAATTGCCACATTTAAGGTTTCTTCAGTGATCAGTGATCTTGACTGCCTGATAAATATATTACAAAGTGGGTCTCAGACAGACAAGAAGCACTGCATCCTGGCCATGTTTTTAACCCTTGTACATGGTTCAAATTTACTACCTTTTGTTATGTTAGGGATGAAAACATCCATTAAAATTAAATGCTGTTGCATAAATCTGCTTATCAACCTCAGTCCTGATCAAAAGTCCTGATGCTGTTTCGCATCATTGATTTCGATTATAACTATCATTACATGAATAGAAAGACTTTTTGTTTTTGTTTACTTCTTGTAGTTCTGAGAGCTGATATGCATATTTTAATTTTCTCAGACGCATAACACATACACACATTAATTTGCTGTTATACTCCATATAAAACCAAAAACTAAGCTTTTTTTTTTTTTTTTGCACGGACCCATCTAAAGGGTTAATGGGGCCAACTGATGATTAACAGTAAAAAATATAAATTTGAACTCTTCCCAAGAGGGAAAACCACCTACAGTCAAAATGCATGATTCTCTGGTGTCATGGTTTTGCAATGAAAAACTGTGGTTCCAATGGAAGTTAATGGGGCAAAAACAGCTACCAACAGTAAATTAGGCAGAAAAAAACTGAACATTTTAAGCTGCACAAAAACTAACAATATATATATATATATATATATATATATATATATATATATATATATATATATATATATATATATATATATATATATATATATATAATACAGATTTAGAATATTTTAAGTCCCAACTACTCATTTGAGTTTTACTTTTTAAAAGATAAGACCTGTGATCTGAGATTTGTGATAATTAAATTATTTATTTAATTCCGAATTATTAGAAGTGTGAAGACACTTTGAAAATGTAAAAGATGATCCAAAACAGTAGATGCAATTTGTGCCAACAGCTCAAGACATAGCACTCAAAAACAACTCTTCACACTAAAAAAACCGACAACTTTGTTTGTTTATTTATTTATTTATTTATTTATTTATTTTTACTGATTATATTCTCTCAAGACTATTATTTATTGTTTTCTATACATTAGCTATAGTATCAGGTTTATTTTCGTCAATGAAAATAGCTTAACAAACAGTAAGTCTTTCTGAGAGAGGCCTGCAGCATGACATGTGTTTTGGTTAAATATTACATTGGCAAAGATCTATACCTAATGAGAGAAAAAATATATACAAAAATGTACTAAGTCTGAGCGAGGCTTTTTAGCCAGATTTTATTTCTTTATTTTTTTTGTTTGGATCTGGTCGGTCACATTTTCTGAATGCTAGAGTTTAAAATGCAAGTTTGGATTTCACTTTCAGCATTTTATGTTTGTCTTCCATGTCAGTGAAGTTGGCTACACTCTTTTGATCTTGTGCATTTCAGTAAAAGCTTATGTATGTGGAACTGCCATGATTAAATGTTTATTCATAAAGTATGTGGTCTAGCGGTCTGACCAAATGGTCCCGTGAGTGCATTCCAACTCAGGCTGAGTGGAAATGTGTGATTCTGCCTACTTTTCTATAAAGCATATTTCTTCATGTGTTCTGTCTTAAACTTTTTATAAGAGATGGACTCTGCAAGTTTTATTAATTATGCTAATGAATACAGGGGCATATTTTCAACTAATAAAAATCTGTATCATTTAGTTTTATGTTGTTATGTTTCTTTGCATAGTTTAGACAATGTAACAGAAACATGTCACATGTATAAGTCTATACAGTGATTTTTCCAATAAAGTCATTGTCCTGGATTAAGTTGATGGATCTTTTTAAAATGAAGTGATTTTTATTAGAAATTGGCATTTACATCACTCTTTATCATGTAATACTTCAAATTGCGCATTAACAGAACATCCCACTTTTTTGATAATAAAAAAAATCATTTCCAAAAAAAAAAAATTAAACAAATACAGTTCAGATGCAAAAGATGCTAAACGCCACTTTCGCCAACAATGAGCTAATGACATGTTGATGAATGCTTTAGGCACGTAGTATACCATCAACGAAGAGATTTGCTTCAATTCATTTTAATTACAGCATCAGCTCATTCAGAAATAACAGTTAGTTGGCAAAAGCCGCTAAACGACTCTTGCCTTGAACAGCAAAAGCCGATATATCCCGAGAACCAATCAGAAGGCACAAATCGAATCATGTTTTCAATGTAGTAGCACGCTGATATGCTGACTTTTGAGGAGACTTTTTTATTCCACTTTGATTTAGATTTTAAAAGATAAAGTTTGATGAACTAGATAAGCCTGTCTGACTGGATAAGCATGTCCGACTGGCAGTACCCAACCCTACAACAGTACCGAAACTGAATCAGCATATGACTCTTGGTGCCTAATTTCAGTGCCAATTTCAGACATACTGTAAGAAGCATCAAGAGTTAAATTGTGTCACAACAAAAGACTATAGAATTCCTATAGGGACTTTGGTTACACCATCTCTAAACATTTAATTCTAAACAACTTAGAGGGATACGGACATCATCGGCGTTATTAGGCAGTTGTTCTTGTAGGGAACGCACACACGTAGGCAATGCGCGCAGTACAGTGCATCCGATGAGTAACTCCTATCAGATCATCAACACACATGATCGTGTTAATCAAAATTAAAGCATTCTAAAGTATTTTACTGCATTTTACAAGCAAAGATTCTGATTGAGCAACGTGCAGGACATGCTTTCCAAAAGTTGCGTGTAAGGGGGAAACACAAACTTAATGAAACATTTGAGGGCGCATGGAACTTAAAGGCAGAGGAATGAACAGCTTGTGACATCATCTGCCACTTTTGATAAGTACATTTACATGAAAACCAATATTCCGATTTTAATATGATTATGACAATACTCGCATTAAGAGTCTACCATGTAAATAGCAATTTCTGATTACCATCAAAAGACCACAGACACTCACGTCACAAAATGCAGATGTTTTTTTTTTTTTTTTTCAGCGTGCACGATCAAATTCTATTAAAAAACACTCTTCCACCTGTCCTTACTTGATATTTTCATCCAATAATTGTCACAGGGCATGAACAATATGTTGTCAAATGAAACTAAAACTGACAAACTGCAGTTATAGTCGAAATATTAAAAATGAAACACCCAAAACTACATGAAACTCTGGAGGAAACACTGCCTGGTGACACAATTTATGACATTAATCATCTTATACTTAAACTTTCCATCTAAAAGTTCTTCCTTGGTCTTATCAATATTCATTTTCAATATTCATTTCATGCTGAATTTGCTTTACGTCAGCCGCAACAGGATATTAAAAAAAATAATAAAAATCAACCACGTTAATTGCAATATTTATTTTAATGTGTTAAATGTTTAAAATTAATTGCAAAACATTTTAGATTTTTGATTTCTGTTTATTTTTAATTTTTTGCCACGATTATTATTATTCTTATTATTATTCTTATTATTATTATCCGTAGTAGTAGTAGTAGTAGTATTAACGGCAAACAAAATACTGCATTACCCTGTGCAAAAAATCGCTTGCCACCCTTTCTTTTGCCTCAGATTAGGTGAGTGTTCGTGACTCCACCATAAAAAGAGACTTGGCAAAATGTTGTGTATGAGTTCAATCTCAAAAAACATCTTGATCATCCTCAAGACTTTTTGGAAAATATCTGTTGACTGACAAGAAAAAAAATTTTTTTGAGACAAAACCTATTTGGAAGGTGTGGGTCCTATTATGTGTCACTTGTTGTAACAAACAGAACCATAAATTTTGCTGTGTACCAAAATATCCTAAAAGAGAATGTCCTATTAGTGACCTCAAGCCAAAACAAACTTGGGTTCTGCAGTAGGATTATGAATCAAAGCACATCAGCAAGTCCACTTCTGAATGACTTAAGAAAAACAAGTGTCTGAGTCAAAGTCCTGACCTGAATACAATTGAGATGCTTTTAAATGACTGTAATAAGGCGGTTCAAGCTTGAAAACCATCGATTAGAGTTGAATTACAATAATTCTGCAAAGATGAGTGGGCCAAAATTCTTCCACAGCATTGTAACAGACTCGTTACAAGTTATATTGATTGTTTTGGTCCAACCAGTTAGTAGGTAAGGTGGACAATTTTTATTTTTTTTTATTTATTTTTTTTTCCCACACAGGGCTTTGTAAAGTTGTATTTTGTTTTCCCTTAATAATAAAAACCTTTTTAAAATGACGTGATGGGCTTACTTGTGTTATCTTTGATTATTATAAATAGTATATAGCAAATTATAATATTGAATAGTATTGCTGCAAGCATGTAGAGGTCAGTTCTCAAGTACTTGCACAGTGAGAAATGGATGGTGGTTCTAACACACGTGCTCTGGTTTTTATATCATACAACAGGAGCACATAGCACCTTTTACCAATAAAGGCTATGGTGTATCAGCTCACTTTGTCTTCCTCACTGGCTTGTCCACTTTGATTTGTCTCCTCCCCTAATTCAGCAGCCCCAAAGCGTCCCCCCCCCCCCAAAAAAAAATAGTCAAAGAAAATGAACCAGTTATTTCATTGCATGCTTTCGCCCCCTCAGGCATTGCGGAATAATCTGACAGAGACAAATGATGCCAAGGCCCTTCCTCATCCAATCATGCATGGGTCTGAACAGTTCATTGAGCGCCTAAATAGATGCCCCCCCATTTCACTTGTTGTCCTAAGGGATTCAGGGTGTAATTCAAGGGCATTAAGTTTACAGCTCTGCCTTCAGATCAGACACATGGGCTTGGACTGTCTTATAGGGTCTGTTCACTCACTTTACATTCTCAATCTATTTCTGGAGGCCTGAGTAATACTCTCATGTTCAGAGATGATCACTGTCACTTAGGGACCACAAAATCTTAATGATGAAATTGAAGTTCCAATTTTCATTTAATCATTTCATATAATTCAGCAGGATGAAGGTAAACAGATTGACTTTTCTGTGCATGATGAAAGGCTCAGATGTGAGATTTAAGCTCTCAGTTCCCCTTGGACTGCTTAATTAATGAAGCTAATACCATTTTTTAATGCATAAAATAAATGAAGAGAGAAAATGGTGGAGTTAATAAACCAAATTACAGGTGAGGAAGATCATCCATTTTTCAAACCATTGGTAGTTTTAATTAGGCAAAAAGTAATTACTTGTGTTTTTACTTTATATATATATATATATATATATATATATATATATATATATATATATATATATATATATATATATATATATATATATATATATATATATATATATATATATAAATAATATTTAATGCTTACTGAAACAGAAGACATGAATGATTTTTACTGTCTTTGTTGTGAACTGGAACGGTTAATTTTGCACAGCCAAATTACTTAAGTTTAATAATTTTTAAAATAAAGTCAACTTATCACCTTCAAGACCTTCATGTCAAAAATGCTAATTAATTTTAAGTCAACTTTAAATTGACATTTAACATTGGTATCGAAACAAAAAAAAAAAAAATCAAAAATAATTTACAGCTGTAACGAAGGGTCTGACACAGAGGGATCCATTTAGGTATATTTATTAAACAGAGTTTAATAACAATAAGCAAATATATGTTACATGTGCGCAAACTCACATCAAACACAGTAGTATCAAGTCGAAGGGCTGGCAGCAGGCAAACACAGGATGAGTAAGCAGGCATGGGTCAGAGGCTGGCGGCAAGGATCAAAGTCGGCATTCAGGCTAGGGTTCAGGGCAGGCGGCAGGCAAGACAAGGTCGAGATACAATCCAGGTAAGCAACGGGGAAGCAGGCAGAGAAGGGTAACGCTCAGTGGTGTTTGCTGTGGCAGAACAAAACTTCGCACTGAAGCGTGTGTGTGCTGCTTATATGTGTGAGCCTGGTGATTATGAGATGTGCTGCAGGTGTGTGAGACAATCAGTCAATGAGGATGACGTAATGTTAGAAGTCCGGTGATGATGACCTCTGCTGGCCAGCAAGGGGAATGACTGGGACTGAGTCGGTGACAACAGCCCTGTATACTTAAATCGATTTTTGATTTGTTTTGACACTAATGTTCAGTCAATTTGAAGTCGTTTTGACATCAATGTATATTACATGCATTTTAGGGATACAAGATTATGTGCATTACATTATTAATACAGTATATTAATATTTTGTGTAGTCAAAGGGTCTCAATGTATGGATGTCAACATCCATTTTTGTATGTATGTTCAAGGGCGTAGATTAGCTCTTGACATGAGTGGGGACATGCATCCCAAAAGCGCATCCATTGAACAGCACAAAATCTGTTTTGCGTTTTTAAAAACATGAATAAAGTACTTAATAATATGAAATAAACACTTAATAATACAAAAAAAAACATCACGTCACATGCCACAAAAGTTAGAGGAGGTATGAAGCGTGGTTTATCACTTATTTATATATGCGGTCTCATATTAGCAAATCATTATCTTCCAATCATAAGAGCCCTAAGCTACTAAAAAATAACCACAGTTATCAGTCTGTTTATCTTTGTTTGGAAGAAACCCCCCTTCCTCCCCAATTCTCCTCCTTTAAAATTAATCGGGTGGCACGGCGGCCCAGTGGTTAGCACTGTGAGCCCCACAGCAAGAACACTACCGGCCCTGGTCCCGCCAGGCCGGTAGGCATTTCTGTGAGGAGTTTGCATATTCTCCCCGTGTGTTTTCCCTGGGTTCTCCAGTTTCCTCCCACAATCCAAAGATTTACAACATGCATAACAATCAAGCACATGTCTAACCCCTTTTCTCACGTGTTCCCTTAGCTACCGCAGCCGGGGAGTTCTGCACTGAAAACCTTAATGTTGTCTTTACTTAAACAATTAAGAAACGTTGACTGAACATAACTTAAAACTTTGCATTTCCAATCACTATCCTATCCTATCACTTAAAAATATAAGTTAATTTAACTTATGTACCATGAAAATGCCTACACTTAGTATTTAAGTAGATTATACTTAAATCGGTGAACTGAACAATTTAAGTATAGTCTACAAAACCGGCAAGTTAAACTTAAATAGCAAGTTTTGGGAGACTCCATTACTCAATTAAATTAAGGTAATGAGTTTACTCAATTAATTTAGTTCAGTCAACTTATTAGGATTTTCAGTGTGAGATCCACCGAGCTCAGAAAAAAAATGTAGAAGTCTACATTTCTAAAATATGTAGACGTTTGATCAGGACTGAGGTTGATTAACACATTTCTACAATAAATAAATAAATAAATAAATCAATAAATCAATATATATATATATATATATATATATATATATATATATATATATATATATATATATTAATATTACTACCTCTACTAATAATAATAGCGGATGTTTATCCATAACAAAAGGGAAGTAATACGCCCAGAATGTATTGTTGAGGGTTTTGTTGTTATGTTATGGCCAAATTAAGACACGTAATTAAAAATCACGTCAGCGTGGATGAAAACATCCCCAACAGTAAAGAACAAAGAACAAAGCTTAGATTGGAGCATTTTTATTAAAGATGGGAAAAATTTAATCTGCATTGATAATCTCAGTCTGAACCATCAGAGAACATGGCAACAAATAATGCCTTGCAAAACATAAATGATCCAGTAAGGATTGAAACAATGAAAGAGGAAATAGATGTTGAAAAGATAGAGAGAATGAAAAGGTCAGAGGAAGGAAAGAACGAGATACGTGATGGAAAGGATAGGTAAATGTATGTATGAATAAAAATAAATAATATTCATGATGATATTATCAGGATGACAATCAGACCAGTGTCCTTTTCAGCCTGGTCTGTGTTATCATTATTTGTCTAGTCCAATATCACATACATTATCAACTTTTCTTATGAAAGCGGGCGCCAGCCAGTAAGAAAATACCACTTTTCATTGACGCATGATCAAAATCTTCAAGCAACACGCAATGAACTTGTAACCTTAATTTGCTTCTTTTGTCTGGTCCTGTTAGACTGATGCTCAGAAACGGGAGATGAAAAGTTATTGCTCTTTCTTGAACATCGTTCTTAATGCTACTAAAAAAAAGTGCAGTGTGTATGACTCAGGGTGCTCGCTGTCATCTTGTTCTGAGAGAACATATTTCAAACTGACTTAGTTGTGTCTGCCTAAAGTGTGCAATGTGGGTTGTTTTTTTGTGCTGTAATGATTATACACACACAGCCAGAGCCAGTGGTGGAAAGAGTATAGAAAAATCATACTCAAATAAAAATACCATTACTTGCCTAAAAATGTAATGCACAAATAGTAAAAGCATCTGTTGTAAATATTACTCAAAGTACGAGTAAAAAGTAGCCCTTTTAGAAGTACTCAAGAGTAGTGAGTATTACGCTGTAAAAAACTGATGCATTTACATTTAATTTGTTTGTAAACGTAACATTCTATAGGGAGTTTAGTTTTTGTCCAGCAGAAACACAACATTATAAGACATTAATATTAGGTTGGATTTAGGTTGTGATGTCAGGTGACCAAAATTTAATGTTTAGCCATGTAGCATCTAAGGGGTACAGTATTTTGATGTCCAATAATGTCATCAAATGACGTTGATATTTTTATTTTATTTTATTTATTTTTTGTTAGAAAGTGACCAAAATCCATAGTCGAGCCAACATCTTAAATCAACATCATATTAACGTCAAATACTGACATTTATTCGTCAGGTATGGCAACCAAAATCCAACGTCTGATAGACGTCACAGTTGTAACGTGCACACAATGTCATTAGAAGTTGATATTTAGTTGGTTTTAGGTTGGACGTGAGACATTGACACCGGACTGACGTTGAGTTTTGATGTCAACCCTTTTTTCATTTCCAAACAAAACGCAACGTCTATGCTGCTAGGGTACAATGTCAATCTGACATCATGTTGATGTCTTGTGTCTGCTGTGTGATTAAGGCCATTTCGGTCATCATACAGTTAAACATCTGTCATCTTCATATCAGTGACATGCTTCTAAACAGTCTCTGGGTCAATTTGTGTAAAGATTTTAGACACCTTTAACGCTGCCTAAAGGTTTGATGCGTTTCTAAAGTTCACATGTCTTGAAGTAATGCATTATGATGCGATTTTCCTTCTGTGTGTGATTTGACTGGACAGGAATTACAGGACTGATTTTTCTGATCCCCTAGACAGAAATAATAAAGCAAGTTTAAAGGAATGTAGTGGAGTAAAAGGATCAATACAGCGCTAAAAATGTACTCAAGGGAAAGTAAAAGTATAGATTTTGAAATAATACTTAGGTAATTACAATTTCTGAGAAAAACTACTTACAGTAGTTTGAGTATTTGTAATTAGTCACTTTACAACACTGATGCCTTGACACTTCACTGACAGCTGTTTATCACTGGAACTACCAGAATTTTACACTACCTGACAAAAGTCTTGTCACATATGCAAGTTTTAGGAACATTCATTTATTTTCAGCTTAGTCCGTTTATTAATCAGGGGTAGCCACAGTGGAATGAACCGCCAACTTATCCAGCATATGTTTTACGTAGTGGATGCCCTTCCAGCTGCAACCCAACACCCGGAAACACCCATACACTCTTACATTCACAAACATACACTCAATTCAATTCACCTGTACCACATGTGTTTGGACTTGTGTAGGAAACCAGAGCACCCGGAGAAAACCCACACCAACACAGGGAGCACATGCAAACTCCTCACAGAAATCCCAACTGACCCAGCCAGGGCTCAAACCAGCGACCTTCTTGCTGTGAGTCGATTGTGCTACCCACTGCGCACCCATGTTTTAGGAACAACAAATATTAACTTGACTTCTTAGTTGGTGGTTTGTGTATCATTTAAGCCACTTCTGATACTACAGGTCTCTAGATTATGCTTATTTGAACAAAATATAATCATGTCATGACTTTTAAATAAGACAGTAGAGTTGCAGGACTCCCAGAGTTCATCAAGATTCTTTGGATTCATCTTCAATGCCTGCAACTTCAACATACCCCTGACATGCTTAATAATTTTCATGTCTCGTGACTGGGCTGGACAATCTTGAAGAACCTTGACCTTCTTTGCTTTCAGGAACTTTGATGTGGAGGCTGAAATAAGAGAATGAGCGATATCCTGTATGTATGGATGCATTCGTTCAAGCTCATGGGAGTCATACACTATTTTAATTATTTTTATGCACCATAACTTTATATTCTTATATTATTAGTTCCTAAAACATGAAAAAGTGAAAAGACTTTTGTCAGGTAGTGTATACATCACACAATGATTGGCCATGAAGCAACTTGTACACTCAGAAATAAAGGGGTAGCCCCAGCGAGCTGTCACTGGGGTGGTACCTTATCAAAAGTTACACTTTTGTACTTAAAGGGTCCATACTGGTTCCTCAGAAGTATACATTAGTACCTTTTTTTTTTTTTTTAAGAGGAACACCTTTGTACTTTTTAGGTAATAATATGTACTCTTAAGGTATTTATTTGGACCTTTAAGGTACAAATTTGTACCTTTTGAAAAGGTACCACCCCTGTGAAAGCTCGCGTATCTGTATTTCTGAGAGTGTAGTCTGGCATATTTGGTACCCGTGAAACATTAAGATTTTATCTAATCAAAGTGCATAACTGACAATAACAATTGTGTGTAGTCTGAAACATACTTTAGGGAGTCTGCACCGGTCTGTCACTGTCATTGAAAACTTGATGCTGCCTCAGTGAATCAAGTTGGACAGCCCTCAGTGGCCCCCTTCTGGCCTGGGGGCCTCAAGCACTTGCCTGTTGACAAGCGACGCTTACTTTGTGATCTCACAGAAGTGAAATATGTTTACCCTATGGCCCCATTTACATCACGACAGTGCCTAGCTCTCTTTATAGAGCGACAAACATTCATATTTAATCACGGGCAAAAAGGCTCAAAGAAAGCTTTTATTTAATAATGCATTATAGCTGGCTGCTGCATAAATTACCTGCAAAATACAAACAGTAATATAATTAGCTAACCTATCAAAAACAACTCAGTTGTGATATAGATATAAAATAGGCCTAATGGTGCTTATTTTGCATTTTTTACTTTTTAATGTTGAGAAAAGTAAGCCATTTTAAAAATGCATGAGCTTAGCATGCTGTGTGTCCTACTTCTTGTGCTACACAACAAAGATGGAGGAAATGGAGTCTGAAGCCGAGCTTCCAACTGTCTTGCTGTGACCTTCATAGGCAATGTTTTTCTGAAGGAGTTGTTAAATTCTCATTCTGTTCCTAACAATTTTTGCTATTGGAGACAGAATATATAGTATATTAAAATCTTAGATATGTTAATATAGCTGAAGCCTTGATTCACTTTCCCTTTTTATACTACTACTACTAATTCTACTACTACTAATAATATACATTTTAATATTATATTATATTATATTATATTATATTATATTATATTATATTATATTATATTATATTATATTATTAATTCATTTTCTTTTCGGCTAAGTCAATTTGTTAATTTGGGGTCACCACAAGCGGATGCCTTTCCAGCCAATACCCATCACTGGGAAACATACACACCCATTTACA
The DNA here is from genome assembly GCF_052040795.2 of Danio rerio. Classification (NCBI taxonomy): domain Eukaryota; kingdom Metazoa; phylum Chordata; class Actinopteri; order Cypriniformes; family Danionidae; genus Danio; species Danio rerio. The sequence continues at coordinate 53,021,096 of NC_141037.1, read as the reverse complement.
CACATACACTACGATCAATTTTAGCATACCCAATTCAGCTGTACCACATGTCAGGATTTGTGGGGGAAACCTGAGCACCCGGAGGAAACCCACACGAAGACAGCAAGAACATGCAAACTCCACACAGAAAAGCCAACTGAACCAGCCGAGGCTCAAACCAGTAACCTTCTTGCTGCGAGGCGAACATGCTACCCACTCCGCACATTATATTATATTATATTATATTATATTATATTATATTATATTATATTATATTATATTATATTATATTATATTATATTATTCATTCATTTTGTTGTCGGCTTAGTCCCTTCATTTATCCGGGTCGCCACAGCGGAATGAACCGCCAACTTATCCAGCACGTTTTTACACAGCAGATTCCCTTCCAGCCGCTCTGGGAGAGCATGTAAACTCCACACAGAAATGCCTACTGAACCGAGGTTTGAACAAGTGACCCAGCGACCTTCTTGCTGTGAGGCAACAGCACTACCTACTGCACCACTGCATCACCTATATTATATTATATTATATTATATTATATTATATTATATTATATTATATTATATTATATTATATTATATTATATTATATTATATTTTTGCACAGCTCTCTGGAATACTTGATTCTGATTGGTCAGTTATGACATTCAAAGCTACGCAAATACTGCAAATCATCTTGACCATCAATTAACACATTGACTTTTTATTTTCTAGTCTTTCATGCCATTTTGTGGCCGTCTGTTGAATAATATTCAAGTTAGTGCACCATTCAGCTGTTTTCGTTTCTAGCAGTTTTGCATTTAGTCAAAGAGTTATCAAACTACTGTGGCTCAAAACCAAAATTTATTTCTATTTGAATTGGTATTTGATAATGTTTTGTACAAAGTAGCCATATAATAAGTGGGATAAAGTACATCCAGGCGGGTGTTTTCAAAGAATAAACCTGTTCCCTCTTATACAACAGCCATCTGCTTCCCGTTAGGCTCCCAATAAGCCAATTAAACTTTATTCTGTGATGACAACCCTCTGAATGTACTTTATCACTTTATGATATTATGTCTGACATACTTTGGCTAATATTTTAACAGCCTGATCTTACAAGGAAACATCACTATTTTACATATCGCCCGAAAAGTGGCTAATTTGTGAATTCATTCTGTTTATATGAATTAGTATGATTTGTAAAATGAAACATGCTTCCAAACCCCTCCTCTAAACCCTAAAAATCATACTAAAATATATGAATATGAGAGTTGGAATTAATAGGAATGAGACACTAATAAAAAAAAAGAAAAAAAAAAGAAGTGATGGTTGCAGGACTTAAGAAATGCAGAAATATATGCAGAAAACATTTTTCTAAATGTTTACAAGGACACAAATGTGTTCATTCTATGGCATGTTGAAATGATTGAGTTAACCTTGAAGGATCTTTAAAGTAGAAACAACATTCTAAAACCTGATTTTTTTTTTTTTTTTTTTTTTTTTGGTGACGCATGTTTCTGCACATTCCAGTGTTTACAAGGGTTAGTATTTGTGCCTCCATGATGGTCATTAGGCTTTTTTTCCATGTGTAGTAACAGATTGAGTGTCTTTTATCATAGCGTAGCTTTCAGCTCACTGATATGAATGTTTGCCCGCTAGTAGTATGACTCACTGTTATTTGGCTGGCTGTCAAATGTCTGCCCAACAATAATTAAATCATTTTACTACTCGCTCACCGATGCTAGTCCGACATATCCATCACATCTTTGTTCTTTCATCACAAAGCCTAGCTGCATCCAAGCAGATTAGTGTATTAATGCCACCTCGACTTTTGTTTCTCCTCTTTTTTTCAGTCTTTCTTTCTAGCCATACACATGCACACGCACAGCATTTGATTAAAAAGACTATTAGTATTTATTTATTATCATTATTTATTTTTTGTAGCAAGGGTGCCATGCTGAGATGTGAAGCAGGGCTATTAATTACCATGCCATTTTCATGAACTAATGGTTCACGCTCAGTGCATGTAAATATGGCCACAGAAGCAAGTCACAATTTGATGTGATAGTCGGAGATGAATGGAACCTAGTCAAATGTGGGTTAGAGAAAATAAAAAAAATAAAAAAAACAATTGAGCCCTTGCCAATAGAACTGAAAGAAAATAGATGGGCAAAAATAATAAAATAAACCAAATCAAATAAATAAAATTAAGTTATAAATTTATTTGAGCAATATCACAAGAGTAGCAGTGTTATATTGCTGTATATCAGCACTGGTGGGAGGCTTGGTGTCCCACCAATGACATACAGCCATATCGCACTGCTACTCGTGTGATATTGAGCTTACAAAACAAGTTGATTAATGATAATTAATCTGGAAAAGACAAACCAAAGCAAACACTATCAGATTACTATGGTATAAATACAGCAATGCAACATTCAAAACAGAGAGATCAACTTAAAATGTCACTTACAAGTTTTATAATGATTTAATCAGCTGTAGTTTGAAATGTATGCTCTCTTACTTCCTTAAGGACTTATACGTTCTCTGTAGCCATCTTGTAGCGGAATGTTAACTTTGCTCTGCTTAATGACAGGCTATTGGATGCCGACACCAAAATTCTAAATATTTAAAATAGGCACTATCCTTATAAATAAACTGCATATTTGCTATGTAAATCACTATATTCTTCCCTCAAAACCCTCAAAAGTAAATTATGTTGTCCAACAGCGCAATCTCCAACTGTAGTGAGTTTCCGTCACTCTATGTGGGCAAATTAATACAGATGGGTGAGGAGGCTGTACTAGTGCTATTATTGCAATTATCAGCCAATCGGATTCAAGAACCAGTCAGAACTGATGTATAAACGTGTGTGTGTGTATATATATATATATATATATATATATATATATATATATATATATATATATATATATATATATATATATATATATATATATATACACACACATACATATACAGTTGAAGTCAGAATTATTAGCCCCCCTGAATTATTAGACAGCTTGTTTATTTATTTTTTCCAAAATTTCTGTTTAATGGAGAGAAGATTTTTTTCAGCACATTTCTCAACACAATAGTTTTATTAAATAATTTCTAATAATGGATTTATTTTATCTTTGCCATGATGACAGTACTTAATTTTTTACTAGATATTTTTCAAGACACTTCTATACAGCCTAAAGTGACATTTAAAGGCTTAAATAGGTTAATAAGGTTAACTAGACAGGTTAGGGTAATTAGCCAATTTATTGTATAGGAATGGTTTGTCCTGTAGACAAAAAAAAAAAAAAAAAAAAAACATTGCTTAAATGGGCTAATAATTTTATCCTTAACATGGTGTTTAAAAAAAAAAATTGTATATTATATTAATTACACATTTGTTTAAATAGCCTTTTTTGTTTTTTTTTTACAAATATCATTGTAATATTCTAAAGCTTTGCAAAAGCTGTGCGTTATAACACTCAAAATCTCGAAGTACAAAAAGTTATGATATCTGACAAAAAAAGTGCTATCTATTTCTTTTTAATATGTTTGAGTTTTCAGAAGTGGATTTAGATTAGTTTCAACTCCAACTTCTGCTACAATCAATGCAATCGACTCCTCAAGTCCATAAATATTTAATGAGGACAGGGTCAGGATAAGGAGTACAGTACACGATTATAGTCATTATCACACTTGGCTGAGCACCATTTGTCCTTAAACCCCAACATAAAAATAAATAATACAACTCTAGATTCATTGTAAAAAAAAAAAATAAATAAAATAAAAAATCTATTTGTTCAAACGACATGAAGGAATTGAGTAACCTTAAGTTAGATTTTTACATGTTTATGTAGATTGAACATAAAACATTTAAGTTATTATGAATAAGCAGTTTGAACAAACAGCAGAACATATTTTTGAGGGATGTTTCACGATTTGTTTCTGACTCTCCGAATGTCAATGAAATGAGACTTATGTTTGATATAATTAAAGTTAAACTAGCTCTCGTTCCTGTTTGGTGTTGTCAATCTAGCAACCTTTATGTGTCGTTGTCCTCATTTTTTGACTGTTGACTAGAACTATCCAAAATAAGGAACCAACTTTATATAAAAAAAATAAAATAAATCCCATATTTTGTAGTTTAAATTTGTGAGACAAAGGGAATAAATGCGAACTACACAAGACACAGGTGACACTAATAATAACTACGCCAATTAAAATAGATACAAAAAAGAACTGCACTGCAACTGAACTGAACTGCAGTAAAGTATACTATATAAATATACATCAGTTGGATTGTTAATAATATTAGTTGCAAACATTTTAGAAAGTCCTATACCTTCACAAACACAATTAGTCACGTGTCTTCTGAACAAAATCAAGTTATACCCGTGAAAGATAAAATCACATCTGCCTCTTTTTTTTTTCTTTGGAAATGGAAGTGAATAGCATAACAGTTTTTTTTTCTGTACAATCATTCTCTTTATCATTGTCAGCAGTGTAATGAACCCCTGGTGAGCGCGGTCCGTTTGTTCAGCTCCGCGAATGTCTTCCATTTGCATAGATATGCAAACTGCGGTTATATCTCGTTGTGTTCGCAGTGATGCTATCAGACTCAACTCCATATAAATCCAGTCGACGCACGCCACTTATCTAGGCCATTTTATTCCAAAGTGAGTTAAGCTAGCGCTCCATATGCAAAAGAAAAAGAGAAAGAGAAAAATATAGATACGCCATATGGTAAAAAGATCCATATCTCGAAGCTGTATATGTTGATTGAGCTCGAGTTCTCATTGCATCAACACATTTTTGAGCGTCCGTTCTATCTTTTTTCGACTAGGAAGTGTCTCTTTTTTTGTTTTATTTGCTGATAGCCTTTGTCAGTATCCTTTGCTGTCATCGAAGCCGTAAAAAACAAGTGCGCACTGAGAGCCTTTGCCTCTTTTATGTCTTCTTTCTGCCTCATTTAGCTTCACAAAGTGCTGAATTTACTTGATGTCGTTGTGTTTGTTTGCTCAGAAGCTTTTAATGTAACCCTTCTGATTTACTTTCTTGGCATGAAAATCTATCGGAAAGACATAAAGTGAACCTCTTCGAAGTTACACCTAATGTGGGGTTGTAAACGAAGATGTACAAGAAGAAGAAAATAGCGTAAAGGTGGGCCAACGGTTAATGATCAGGACAGCAAATGCAAATGTTAAATCTTAAACAGAGGTGACCCCGAATCCGAGGGAATTTCTGCTTTATCACCGTTGTGCCCTTGAGGGATTTAAAGCTTGGCTCCTTCAGGAGAAACGGTCTTTGTAATTAGTATGTCGCTTGTCTTTCTTCTCTCAGGAAGCTCTCAAAACGTCACTCTTCGGGGCCGCTATCACTGCCGCGGGGGCCGGGAGATCAATGTGAGCCAGCTGTGTGACTTCAGCATTGACTGCCCGCAAGGGGACGATGAGGGAGAACATTGCCGTGAGTATTACTGCTGTCCATTTGTAGGACGAGACAACAGACGGGGACTCAGGAGGGCAACAGAAGCTGTTTAATGAAGCCACAGTGTGTTTGTTCATTATATAACAGAAGTTGTGTTTATTGGACAATGTGGCATTGTACTTTGCTTCGGAAGCAGTGCTCAAATTATTATCATAGACGGCAAGAACCTATCCATGAATAATAATGATTATTATGGTTCATAGCATATAGTAATAGTAATAGTAGTACAACTGGCGTCACTTTCCTAACTCAGCCCACACCCATAATGATTTTAATATAATATAATATAATATAATATAATATAATATAATATAAAATTAATAATAATATAATTTTTAACTTGTTTGATTGTTTATCATTTATAGAAAATAACACAAATACATATGCAGCACTGATAATAATAAAAATAATAATGACGATTATTATTATTATATTATTATTATTATTATTATTATTATTATTATTATTATTAAATATACATGATATATAATAATAATAATTAATGGATACCCGATTTTTTTTATTTAATCATTTTTTTATATTATAATATAATATAATACAATTTTTTATGTGCTTGATTGTTTATCTATTAATGATATTATACAAATACATCTGTTGCACTGTAATAATAATAATATTATTAATAATAATCCAATAATAATAATAATAATAATAATAATAATAATAATAATAATAATAATTATTATTATTATTATTATTATTATTATTATTATTATTATTTTAATTAACATTATTATATTTATTATTAATGAATTAAAAGTTATTATTATTATTATTATTATTATTATTATTATTATTATTATTATTAATTGTATTAACATTATTATATTTATTATTAATTAATTAAAAATTATTATTATTATTATTAGTAGTAGTAGTAGTAGTAGTAGTAGTAGTAGTATGCCAAAATTAAGATACATGATTTCAATTATTTATTTTCATATTATTACAATTTTGTACACTATGATATTATTGTCTTTTAAAGTTCACAATACTTAAATAAAAAGGGTTTTTAAATATTATGACTGTACTATACATTTTGAAACACTATGATTTGCTCAATTTTTTTTTTTAAATCAAACATTGTTTTTACAGTATTTAATGACTTTTTTTATGCTAACGGTTTATAAAACAAAAATCTTGATAGTTCATACTTTATTAAAAACATAGTGAAAAAATGTGTGTATTTAAATTAGTGAAATAGGGTTAACCTATATGATTTATTCTTTTTTGCTGCTTGCTTTGTGTTTATTGATATGACATATTTGTTGGTATAGTTCAGTCACACTTTGACATCTTTGACATTTTTAACAAATACCCCTAAGCAAATTCAGTTGAGATGACATGTAGCCCACATTTAGCCAACTATCCTCGCAGGAAACTTTCTTGTTGCTTTGTAAGATTGCCTTGCCTTTGGCCATCATTCCCTGCCATTTAATTTCTGTTTAAAGATTTTTTTTTTTCTTTTTTAGAAGCAGACTACTTTCTAGGTTCCCAGAAGTTAAACATAGTTTTACCATTTATAATCCATTGGTGGTAGTACTTTTAGCTGAGCACAAACCATGTAACTGGATTAGATTGTTAGCATCTACAGGGCTGGAATAACATAAGAGCTGGGAGGGGCTGAAGCCCCTGTGCCAATGGAAGTAGGGAAGAGGAGCCTTTATTGGCTGAAGAATTGCGCCATGATGTGGTAAAACTTTTGTGAGCCAACTGCCACTGTTTTTTCCCCTACAGTGCAGGCGACTCCCACTTCTCCCTCAGCCATCTCAGAGCATTTTTTGAAAAAGTTGTGAGGTAGACTTTCACATGCCGATAATATGAAGTATCCCTTACGGCTCGCTGGTGTTCAAAAACAGTGACGCCGTGCAACTTAGAGTTGCTTTAGCTAAATTTGCAATATTCCTGTTTAGCCATTTTTTCCCTTGTAAGTCCCTTATTTACCAGCACAGTTCCTTATTTCGGCTATACCATGAGAACGGTCCAGTCAAAAGTAAGCTATAGCCAAGTGCAAAACAGAACAAAAATTTAAATTCAAACAGTATCCTGTCCGTTATTAACTTGCCCTAGGAGAAGATGGGAGAAGCTAAATCTAACTGAACCAGTTAGAAAGCAAATTTTTAAATGACTGAATTCCCCTTTTTATAAAAACAACAGTAAAAAAAAGAAATGTTGGCGCTGACTTTCATCAAACTATATATGCGAGGAAAAAACAACAACACAGTAACCTTTTTGTAATTGATTGTCCTAAGACAAAATGGGAAATAAGAAGCATGAATTTAGATATTTTAGGTATTTCTGCATCCTCAGCTAAAGATTAAATGTTTTAAAGACAACCCTATTTAAAGTATTTATTGTGAAACACTCATTTAGGAAGCATTGCAAATGTTTTTTTTTTTTTTTTTTTTTTAATTACTGATTTTGTCAGCCTGTTTAAAATTTGAAGTTTATGTTACGCGACTAATTTTGTATGCTTTAGTAATAAAAGAAAACATTTATAATAATCAAATAGCTATTAAATAGTGGAAAATTTGATAATAATATTAATAATTAGCAAATTAATAATAGCAAAAACTAAAATAAAAATAGGCAATACGTTCTTAATTTGGCCCAGAGAATATAGCTAAAAAAATTAAGACTTTTAATAATTGTTCTATTTCAAGCTTGACTCTTCTTTAGTTACACCCTGTACTAAGACTGAGGGAAAATGAAAGGTTGCTATTTTCTAGGTCAATATGGCTAGGAATTATCATTTGATTCTGGCGTAATTATCAAGGAACTTTACTGCCGCACTATGATTGCAGCAGGCACAATGATATTACGGAACAACTGAAAAGAGTCAAGATTTAAATTGGAAAATTATCAAAACTCTTGACTAATTTAGAAACTAAATGATATACTAATGCTAATGACCTAATCTGATTTAATGACCTATGCTAAGCTAAGCTAAACATGCACCTGCCAGACCCGGACATCAGCTGAATGTATTTAAAAATTCTAAAACTCAGCTGTTTAGCTCTAGGGGAGTTGTAAAAATGGCCAATTTACACAATTTTTTTGCCAAAAAAAGTGTTAAAAAAGGGTTAAAACAAAAAAAAAGAATATTTAAACACTAAGCTTACTTGAATATTTGCTGGTTCTTATGTCATATCTGTCTTAATCTGTTCTGTATGATGCAATGATTAGTGATCCATGCCTCTGCAAACACAGCACAGGTTTTGCCAGGGGCCGTTTAGTGCAACAAAAAGCTGCAATATCATCCTGTGTCATTCAAATCATAAAGAGTTTCCCCCTCTTCCTGTCATCTTCTGTCTGTGTTCTTACTATTGCTCTTCATGTTAATCCCCATGAGTGCGGTCATGTTGGTCGATGTGTTTACTCTCTGCTGGCTAATGGCAGGAGTTGAGTGCTGTACCGTCTCCCCACAGCAGATGATTAGCTGATCCTGCCTCACACCTCTCAGATCAATACAGTGCAGAAGCTGTAATCAACTTTCTGGAGCTCCACCTGCAGTGCTTCTGGATGAAATGAAAGTCAACACACTTTTTTGGCAACTTAACTGGATTCTGTGTGGTTTATTGTTAGAACGAAGCTAAATGTCACTGATCATGTTCAATATGCCACCATGGATATTAATATTGATTATCAACCTGTTAATCAGTTTCTTTCTAAACCCATTCAGCACATTCGATTTGTGCAACAAGATTGTATTGTCTCTTTAATAAACTTGTTGTTAAGACTGATGGAAATGGAGGTCCTTGGAGCAGATGAATAGGTCTGCAGTTGCCATTCTGCTCAGAAGCTGAATTAAAGTCGGATTTAAAAATCTCACAAACTCATCTATGTAATGATAACAATAATTAATAGGGTGGCATGGTGGTTTGTACTGTCATCTCACAGCAAGAAGGTTGCTGGTTTGAGTCCCAGTTGGGCCAGTTGGTATTTCTGTGTACGAGTGCATGTGTGTATGGGTGTTTCCCAATACTGGGTTGCAGCTGAAAGAGCATCCACTGCTGAAAACATTTTGGAATAGTTGGCGGATAAAGTACTTAGCTGAAGAAAAATAATTGAATTATATTCATTAATTTTCTTTTTGGCTTAGTCCCTTTATCAATCTGGGGCAGCCACAGCGGAATGAACCGCCAACTTATCCAGTATATGTTTTACACAGCGGATGCCCTTCCAGCTGCAACCCATCACTGGGAAACATCTATACACACTCATTTACACATTAATACACTATGGACAATTTAGTTAACCCAATTCACCTTTACCTCAAGTTTTTGGACTTTTGATAACTCACATGAACATGGGGAGAACATGCAAACTCCACACAGAAATGCCAACTGACCCAGCCGAGGCTTGAACCAGCAACCTACTTGCTGTAAGGCGATTGTGCTACACACTGTGCCACCATGACGCCCTGAATGATTAATAATAATAATAATAATAATAATAATAATAATAATAATAATAATAATAAATCCTCATACACTCTGAAGAAAAAGAAACAAATATGTAAAATAACTTTTTTTTAAACTGTTGTTTTGTATGTTTATGTTTATATAAAAGTTGTCCATTAAACATTTGTTCAAATACAGATCAATGCAATTACTAAATCATATTTACAGTTTGTTATTTTTTTCCATTTGCCCTTGCTTTATTTTTAAGTAAAAATAACATACAGAAATTCCTTTTTCATGTTAACATTTAACTTTTAACTGATTGTTTTTAGTAAACTATTTCCCAGTTTATACAAACAGAGAATCAATACATTTTATTTGACTGAAAGCCAGTCGTTAAATCATTTCAGCAACATTTTGGAACAGGCCATCATGTTAGTCGCTGTATCAATCTCAAGCCAGCCTCTAATAGATCCATCATCACTAATGGGCCGTTTCCACTGAGTTATACTGTACGGTATAGATCAGTATGGGTCACCTTTATTAGGCTTGCGTTTCCACTGCCAAAACGGTACCAATTTTACCCTTTAGGTGGGCATGGTGTATGACAGAAGGGTGCAGTCAACATCACTCTTGCCTGAGGAAAATCAAAGTAAAGCTGTACAGGTCATTCACATAAGGGTACCGTAAGGATACCCAAAAAGTGGTACGGTATGGTCCACTTTTTAGTACCTTTTGACAATGAAAACAGCCATAAAACGTACCAAACTGTACAATACCAAACAGGCAATAAGATGCCACGGACTCACAATTACACAGACAATCATCTGTTTTCTCACAATCACCTGATTTCCCAGCCACAGGAAAATGATGCTCGTGTGCTCACCATACACTAGCTATAGAAGTGCAGAGACAGTTCTGTCGATGGGGATTATTGGGAGGCCATGATGGGAAAGGGCCGAGGGAGGGAATTGGGACAGGTATTTTAATGACCACAGAGAGTCAAGACCTTGGTTTAACGGCTCAACCAAAATATAGTGTCCCCATCACTTTACTGGGGCATTAGGACTTACACAGACCGCAGGTTGAGTGCCCCCAGCTGGCCTCTTTAACACCACTTCCAACAGCAACCTAGTTTCTTCATCCAGGTACTGACCAGGCTCAGCCCTGCTTAGCTTCAGAGAGTAACCGATGGGCTGTAGAGTGATATGGCTGTGGTTATATATCGCACAAAAACATGCAGGTATGTCTCAGGTAAAAGTTATTACAACCACAACCAGAAATCTAGCCAATTGCTAATCGGAAATTATCTGGCTATATGCATCACATTATTTGATTCGCTCTTGTGATTGTGCCAGTCGTGATGATCTAATATTGAAAAAAGATTGTTTGATTTGCCTACATTAGAAACAACGATTCTTTTTAAAAAATTGCTGTCATTCTTATTACATTGTATCGCAATAATTTAGTTTAATATGCCAAATGGCAATGGCAAGTCTTTTGTTTACTCGCCAATACCAATTTTGACTTACATTTGGTGCTTGGAGAGTAATAATTTTGGGTCTAGCATGACATTTATATAAAAAAAAATAGGTTTTATTGTAGCTTTTTTTTTTTAAATTCTCCTTTATTTATTAACAAGACATTTCCCGTTACCACTTTTCCCTCCCAAGAACACACCTGCTGCTTTGAAACGTGTCATTTTGTATGGCTAACCCTGTATTGTATGAACACCTCGAGCCAAGCTTGTAAGTTACAAGCCAGCAGGCAATTTATCCTCTGTATTGCAGAGGATTGCTGGAGGGCAACCATGTTTCTTCCCCACATGTTTCTTAATGAAGGTCAGCCCCATCCCTGCAGCCCTGCACAGGGTTCAATGAATTGGCTGTTGATGGAAGTGCTTTGAGGCCATTTCTAATATGGCCTTCCTACGCACTTTCTTCCAAGCCTTTTTGTTCCCTTACCTCAAAACCCCATCCTCATCTGCGCTCAAGAACTCTCCGCTGCCCTCTTATGCCTCTTCAGACATTTAAAAACGGTCAAAGACTATTTCTCGTCGAAGCTTCAAAACTCTTGAGAGGGATACGGCTTTTAGCCCATATTTCTCTTTTTGCTTTTCATCCTTAGTTCTTTTTTTTTCTGTCAGGTCTCCTCAGGATTTTCAAAACATCTCATTGTTTTCTTTCACTCTACCAGGTCAATTCCTCAATGGCAGTTATTGCTCATTTGGAAGAGAGGATTGCGGCTGGCAGCCGGTTCAAGGAAGGGGTCCGCAGTGGAGAGCCCATCCGTCCATTCCTCAAAGCCTCAGAAGCAGCTGTCCATCACCAGGTGCTCTGCATAAATGCACTAAGATGAGATCTGTACGAAAACCCTGAAATGATTTAGATATATAATTAACCAGACTGGTGCAAGCTCAAGGTTGGGTACTAACCTTGATCAATTAAAAAGAAACCAACATGATTTAAGCATGCTTGGTTAATAAATAATCTTCATTAAACATTGACTGTGCATTTTTTGAACGCTAGTCTGGTTTTCATCATTCTTTTGGTTGGGGGTGAAGGGGTCGGTGATATTTTGTGTAAGTTTGTTTCATGTCTTTCATCATTCTGTCTGGCAGGGGCCTTGTTGGCCATCGACAGTCAGCCCAAAGGTCAGCGCGGATCAGCCCAAGTGCGAAGCCCGCTTTTCTTCTACCCCCTGCGGAACGCTCCTTGCATGGTAAGAAGACGAGGCTGCTTCTGCATTCCGCAAGCAACCCTAATGTATGGTATCTCAGTGCAATGGGTATCGGGATCTCTAAGGAAATACGTTTCTGAGCAGTTTCTATCAAGTCTTATGTGCAAATGTATTCTAGCCTCTGCATACAGCAATCAATGCTACACCTATAATGCTTTGAATACTGATACAGGTAATGTATAGCATTAGGATAACGCAGAAGCTGGTAATCGCCATAGATGAGCAGAAAAAGAGAGCATGTTTAAACAATATCACAGTACTTATACGCTTGTTTTTTGTCCATATGCTGTATGGTACTGCACGATGGATATGGTTTAAGTAGGGGATTATGTTTCCACCTATGTATGGTGTAGTGGCAATTCTTGGTGCTTTATAAGAGGGGGACATTTAAATCCAGTGCTTTTATGTTTAAGTGAACAATTTCTGCATTTCCCTGGAATATTTTGTGTTGGCATTCAAAGGTTTTGTGTTTACTTGTAAGAGGATCTAATTCATGTTGATAACTCATTTGACCACATTTTAAAGAGCCCCTATTATACAATAAAAAGGGTCATATTTTGGTTTTAAGGGTTTCCAACAACAGCATTTATTTTTACCTAAATACCCCAGCGACTCCCATATGAATCATTCCCAAACCCCTCCTTAGTGCGAAGCTAATCTGCACTGATTGGAACTGATGACAGCCTGTTGCGATTGGTAGACAGTAGGGATGTAACGGTATTGTAAATACCGTCATACCGCAATATTAATTTTTTTCGATATTACCGAAGTCGCATGACTCGGTAAAACTATAGGTCTTCTGAGAAAATTTGCTCAGGCGAATGAAGCGAACGGGAGGTAACGAAAACTACAATTGCCATCAGCCCATGCTTGACCATCATCCCTTGCGGTCTGTTGTTGCTACAGATCCAGTAATGCGGAAATGGAGTGTGCTGCTAGAAGCGGGGATGAAAAGAGCTGGAAAACTCTAAAGCAGGTCGCACACCAGAAGCGCCGCTCGGCGCCGCGACACGGCGCGTACATGACAGATTAAAGTATCGCACACCAGACGCGCACATTCGAATGATATTTAACATGAAACTAATCAGATGGCGCTCTGTGGCGCGGCTGAAAAATGAACTGCGTCCTGAGCCGTCGCCGGGCGCCGCCGACAGCCGCCGACTTGCGGCGCCAGTGTGTGTATCCTGATAGAAACATATGATTAGAATTCTAAAATACATGGCGCTGCGTGGCGCTGCGCGGCGCCGCCGAGCGTCGCTTCTGGTGTGCGACCTGCTTTACACGCACAGTTCAGTCCTGCATTATCTCCATGTAAGTTCAGACTTCACAAGTTTGATCAAGGCTGCAGTCTCTTCTTCTCAGTTTGATATGGAAAAGCAGATTATACCGAGGACAAGGGTAAATCTTCAAAGGGAACAGTGTACTTTATAACTTCATTCACATCACCCTGGCTTCGTTGTTTCACTTTCTCAACAATAAAATGTAAACATGATTTAAGGAACTGCCTATTTTCATTTTAATATTAGCAACTTAGACAGCAGAAATGTTGAGGCGCCGTGCTGCATAAGATGAGCGTCATCTTCACTGTGTGGATATTTATAACAAAACGGAGCCGATAACAACTGCCTCCTTTCAATTTCAGTGAAAATACGAAACACACCCTCTCTTTTGCTGAGTATCAGTTTTAAGAATCGATAATGGCCATTTTAAAAGTATAACATACAATAAGTTTATACAATATAGGAAATAAAGGCAAGCGATCAGTCAATATACAGAATGTACGTGCACATTAATCATTAACTTATCTTTGCGCTCAGCCAAAACACGTTACCTGAGAACAAGTAATAGATTCCAATGACCAAAGTCAGGGAATATGTCGTTAGATAAAGACAACAAGATAAATGAAATATCCCGTTTAATAAATAGTGAGATTAGATCCAGCGGGAGATGCTTAATGAGAAGTCCAACTAGCAGAGCTCTCATCTGGGTAGATGGGCTGAGTGTGATTAAATGTTGAATGTGATGAGTTTTCAACAATACTAAATTGAAACTATTTTTTTACATGGTTTAATAGTTTTTTGTTATTAAAATTGAAGTTCCTGTTTCAAAGCTTACAGATAGATGGCTAATTTGTATGTCATTGACACTTTTGGCACTTTTTTGGAGTATTTTCAAAAGTTTTGTTTTTTCCTGTAAATGATTCAATAAATACCGTACCGTGACATTCATACCGAGGTATTACCGTACCGTGAAATTCTGATACCGTTACATCCCTAGTAGACAGCCTTCAGCTAGAGACAGAGCGAAATGGCCACCACAGCTTATAAACAATATTGAAGTAGTCAGAGTGCATAGTGTGTGTAAGCATACCCGCCAACACTCCTGTTTTTTTTTTTTTTTCCTGGGAGTCTACCATATTTCAGACCCATTTCCAGCCATTTTGTCATTTATCCCAGAAAACTGCCATAATCTCTGATGGTAAATCATACTAATAATTTACTATTTTAGTTCTGTTAGGATAACCCTAAATGCCAGTAAAATGGGAGAAATTTTTCTTTTTCTTTTTTTTTTCTTTTTTTTTATTAATTAGACTAGACAGTCTTAAGCTTACACACATTTTCTTATTTATTTAGCTTTGCTTTTAAACTGTATAACTTTGGTCAAATGTTTTGTGTATCCTTCCACAAGCTTCTCAAAATAGTTTGCAGGAATTTTGGCCCATTCCTCCTGACAGAATTTGTGTAACTGAATCAGATTTGTTGACTGTCTTGCTCCCACAAGCTTTTTAATCTCTGCCCACAAATTTTATATAGGACTGAGATCAGGGCTTTGTGATGACCACTCCAAAACATTTTCTTTTTTCCTTAAAGCACATTTTAACTAATTTGGCAGCATGTTTAGGTCATGGTCTGTTTGAAAGACAAACCTACAGGGGACATGTCCTGTGGTCTGATGGAACTATTGAACTATTTGGCTAGATTGACCGGTGTTACATTTGGAAGACAAAGGGGAAAGCTTATAAGCCTAGGAACACCATCCCAACTGTGAAGTATGGTGGTGCCAGCATCATGTTGTGGGGCTGTTTTGTTGCAGGAGGGACTGCTCTACTTCACAGCATAGATGGCATCATGAAGAAAGAACCTTAGGTAGAAATACTGAAGCAAAATCTCAAGACATCAGCCAGGAAATTAAAACTTGGCCACAAATGGTTCTTCCAAACAGACCATGACCATCAGCATACTGTCATATTTGTTTAAAAGTGATTTAAGGACAACAGAGTAAATGCTTTGGAGTGGCCATCACAAAGCCCTGATCTCAATCCTATAAAAAAAAATGTGGTCAGAGTTGAAAAAGCTTGTGTGAGCAAATCTGACTCAGTTACACAAATTCTGTCTGGAGGAATGGGCCAAAATTCCTGCAAACTATTGTAAGAACCTTGTGGATGGATACCCAAAACATTTGACCATGGTTATAGAGTTTAAAAGCAAAGCTAAAAATACCAAGGAAATGTAAGTAAACTTTTGACTGTATAGAAATTAATTTTAAAATATAAAAAAAAAAAATCTCATTATTCTGGCATTTAGCAAATGTAAATCATTTAGGTAATCCTAATGGACCTAATTAAGTAAAAGTTTAGTATGAATTACCATCAGATATTAAAAAAATAATTCTATTCCTTTAAGAGTATGTAAACTTATGGTTTCTACTGTATATAAACAATATAAATGTCACATATTTGCAAGATTTGTGCTATTAGGTGTTATTACAGCATACTGCAATGTGAATATACTAAGCTTCATCCCTTTTCCTTGAATTGAATTTCACAATACAATCCTACATTTTAGTCTGTCAAATCGTTTCATTGTTAGCTAGAAATGCAAATTATCAAATGTTTTTGGTTTGACCTGGTACATTTTCAGTGTTTTAGGCTATAGATGACATTTTTAGCACACACAATGCCAGTAATGAGTCACTTTTGTAATAGCTACCGACAGAATGTAGCTGGGTGTCAGGAGGTTATTTTTGTACCCACATTTCAATGTCATTTGAATGTAATTACATGGAAATTCTGCAACCAAATGTGAAATGTTAATGTCCGTTTTAAAGAATAAAGAAAAAAAAATGTCTGGCTTTCGCCTAGGTAGAAAGCTTTTGAAAGAATGTCTCAGATTCAGAATTCATAGACCTTGACCCCATCAGTCTGTGGCTCACACACAAGCCTGCTGGGAAAGGTGAATTACACAACTGCAAAAGACTTCCTGAAGAAAAACATTCAAACAGCAAGTTTCAGTGGTAACAGGGGGTGCAGAATGACAGAGATTGAGAAGAGAGAGAAACAGTAGGTTAAAAAAAATGAAAGTAAGAAAAATAGAGAAATGTCAGGGAGATTATGGAGTCCAGATACATAAGAACAAGGATAGAGGTAGGTGTTGGTTTGGACTTTATGATCAGTCTTACCCGTTACATTTACAATCAATAGCTTACATGGACAACAATACTTCAATTTCAGTATGATTAAAACCATTAATTAATTAATTCATTCATTCATTCATTCATTCAGTCATTGATTCATTTATTTATTTGGCTTAGTCCCTTACTTATTAGGGGTCGCCACAGCAGAATGAACCCCAAACTATTTCAGCATATTTTTTTCGGATGTCCTTACAGCTGCAACCCAGAAATCGGAAACCCCATACACTCTCACAATCACATACACACTCATACATTATGGTCAATTTAGTGTCCAATACTAAACTGAAAAAAATTATTCAAAGATGATTCCTTAAATTTACTTAATTACTTTAAGTTAAGGGGTTGTAAACAATTTGTTTATGTTGAATTTAAACAAATAAATTAAGTGGAACATTACTATATTTAATTTGTTGGTTTAAATTCAACACAAATAAACTGTTTGCAACAATTTTGCAATTATATAAATATATATATATATATATATATATATATATATATATATATATATATATATATATATATATATATTTTTTTTTTTTTTATTATTATTATTTTTTTAAAATCCATTTTAAGGTAAAAATAATTAGCCCCTTTAAGCTGATTCTTTTTCGTAGTCTACAGAACAAACCATCATTATACCATAACTTGCCTAATTACCCTAACCTGCCTAGTTAACCGAATTAACCTAGTTAAGCCTTTAAATGTCACTTTAAGCTGTATAAAAGTCTCTTGTAAAATAGCTAGTCAAATATTATATACTGTCATCATGGCAAAGATGAAAGATATCAGTTATTAGAAATACGTTATTAAAACTATTATGATTAGAAATTTGTTGAAAAAATGATTCTCTCTGTTAAACAAATTGGGGGAAAAATAACCAGGGGGGCTAATAATTCTGACTTCAACTTTATATATATATATATATATATATATATATATATATATATATATATATATATATATATATATATATATATATGCCAATTTTTTGTTTGCTTGTTTCAAAATGTAAAAGGAAAAATCAGCAGAAAACTATCATAAATTAAGACATGTAAAGTATTCCTATTTTAGTCACACTATTAAGGTGCAGTGCTGACATGTTAACAATTTAACCAAACTATTATCGCCGCACAGCATTTACATGGCAGTTGCCAGCCTGTTGATTATATTCTCCACCTCTATTGAGTTGGTACAGGATGGATGTGCCACCAACATCTCCAAGGGCACAGCTGTATGCACAGTAAACACCTGGGAACTCGTCACACCTTCCGTCACCGAACATCGAGCACAATTTTATACAGGCTGTATGTAATGTTGAATGAAAGGGCAGAAGAGGCCTGTTGCAGGAGAATTTGTATATGGAGTTGCAAGTTTGCACATAAAGAATAATTTAACTACAATTTGTCACCTTAAAATAATAAGGTCTATCTGACATTTTTGTCAAAATTGAGTTATTGACATATTCTTATTATGACAACTAATTTACATTGTG